>NW_011889642.1:261505-299583 GCF_000151845.1 Pteropus vampyrus
CACTGCCTTCAGGGACATGCACAGGGAACTGGCCATGAATGGGGGTTGTGTGTGGGTGATGCAAGTGGAGTGATGGGAGTTCCTTGGGCTATTGGGAGAATCTGCCGGTGAGACATCCTCAATAGCTCGAGGACCTGCTTCCTGATGGAGTCCATGAAGCAGTTAGTAGGACCCACATCCCTGCTCCTCAGTTGCATAGCTCTTCTCAGTATTCTGGATGGAGTGAGAAAAAAAATGGGCCTCTTTGGCAGCATTCCACACAGCTGGAGATCAGGCACTCACTCGCACATGCTCATCTTCCCCCATGGTAAAAATCATGGGCTTAGACTGGGCTCTCTCGGCACTGAGCTCTGGTGCATTAGGGTGGGAGTGATATGGGTAAAGTAAAACTGTTCTTCTTTTCCTCTTCAATGCATCCAATTTCAGATTTTTTTTTCCCTCCAATAGTGTGCTAGAACTGATGTGCTGGATTCCCAGACTTACACAAAGGCACTCTCATCTGTGGGTAACTGTGAACATTGGTATTCTTTGTAGGGAAGAAAACGGGAAACTCTTATTCTGCCATTTTGATGTTGTCACTCTCTTAATGGCAGGAGTTATGAAAGAATGACATGAATTTAGAATTAAAAGAACTTAGTAATGAGGAGAGTGGAGAAAAGCAGCAGCAAGAATCAGAAAAGAATTATAAATAAAGCAAAAATATTTCAGATATGCAAATCAAACCAGAAGGAGAAGCAAATGAACACAAGGAATACTGTGTTATGGAAGAAGTAGATGAAAAACAGGGACTTTTTTTATCACAAGGAGTTAAAGAAAGGATAATAATATAGAAAAATGATAGAAATGGAGGATAAGTGATGAAGAATCGATGGCTGTATAAGCTTCGCTTTCTCCCAAGTAAAGCAATTAATAAACAATAAATTTTTTCATTCATTATGAAAGAAAATTTTCCTGAAATATAAACAAATACAAATTCTACATTGAAAATACTACCACATACATGGAAAAATCAACCAAAGCTATAAACACTGATATAAATTTTAGTAGAGCTACTGAGCTATAAGAAAAAAGGGGTGGGGGGGGGAAGGAGCGTTCAGGCAGAAATTCAAAGTCACGTATAAAATAAAAGAAAGATAATCAAATCATTACCAGATTTTCCATCAGTAATACTTCATTCCAGAAGGCAATGAAAATGCCTATTTATTATACTATGGTAAAAAAAATATTAGCTAAGAATTTTATATCCAGACAATAAATATTTAAGCGTTAAAGCCAGAGACAATCTTTTGAACATGTAAGAACTTAGCAAATATGTTTACCATGAGATTTTATCTAATATAATTCCAGAGAATAAACTTTAGACATCCCAAAGGACTGAGAGATGGTGACTTAGAGAACGGTAGTGAGAATTAAGTATTACCTATACTTAAGACCATAAGTAAGTTATAAAGGTGACAATATGTAACAGCTATATGTCATGAAATTATAGATGCTCTCAACTAAGAAAAATGGAGAAAGAATAGAAAGAGTAAATGAAAAGTAAAATAAAATTGTAAATTGCCTTATAAGCATTAAGTAAAAGAAAAATAACTTTATTTCAAATCTGATGCTAAGACAAAGAGATGAGAAAAAAGATATTACTGGCTAAAACTAATTTCATAGTTGAGAATCAATAAGTTATAGCCAGATAAAGAGGAGGTCAAGGAGACATTATATATATAAAAAAGTAATCATTATTGAAAAGATCCAAAGCTTCCTAAATTCCAAAAGATATGGCAGAGACAGACAGAGACAGAGACACAGACACAGACACAGACAGAAAGACAGACAAAGACTGTAGAGTTCAGGAGGTTGTCTCTAAATTTTCAGTTTCCCTTTAGACATTTGGCATTGCATAATATCATATAAGAAAACCTAAAAGTTTAGTAAGGAAATATATCAAGACAATGAAAAATGCAATGATTCATTTAATACTGCCAAAATATATTCAACAGACTTGTTTTAAGATAGCAGGCCACATATTTATACTTCCGAGATTATATTATTTCTAACATAGAGATACAGAATTCTTGAAATGCAGTCTTATCATTAGTGCATTCTAGATTAACTCTCTTTTTAATGGCAATAAAAGGGGCTATATACTATTTATTTTGATTCAAAAGCATTCTAGGGAAAAATTTTCATTATAATCACAGCAACTATCCATGCCCACAACAGAAATTAGTAATTGCTGAACTGTCATAGGGACAGGGTTAGAAAAGAGACAAAGAGAAATTAGAAATTTTATGGGAAGTAATAATACAATATTTAAGAAGCTTATTTTAAAGATTTCCTTTGAAAAATGAATTTGCCTGATATGCTTTTAACAAACTGCCAACACATCAGTAAAATTCAAATATTGTTGAGAAACAATAATTAATGTTTCTTTCCTAATATTGATGTGTTAATGGCATCTATCCCCAATCTTTCATCAGAATATATTTGAGGAGGCTTAAGAATAATAAGAACCTATTCATAGCAACCTGTTTATTTTTATTTAAATCATACTATTTCCTCAAATCTCCTTCAATTAACCAGAATGTTTCACCTGCATTATAATTATTTCAATCAGAGTATCTTGACATTTTCAATACTCCTGATGTGCTCCTGTTTTAATTTCTATCCTATTAAGGCTTTTTGTCTAGGTTCTGATTTTCCTATACCCTGAAGTTTTCTCTTCCTTTAGGTTTAGCTTGTGTTTAACTTCGCCTCCTTTGGTATCTTTTTCATTTCTTTTTATTCTTCAGCCCTTGTGTATCCAACCCAAATAAGCCCTCTGAAAACTTCAGTGACTCACTAGTCCTTTTCAGCAGATGGCACTGTTTATTTAAGCTTAACAATTTGTCAACAAGGCAAGGTAATTACTCTCATAAGATTTTTTTTTCCTGGAACAATAGGGTGTGTGTGTGTGTAAAATTAACATTGACTCATGTTTAAAAAAAAAAAAAAGGGAAATGAGCTGAAGAAACTCCACATGAACCATGGCTATACTAAAATCATGAAAATATTTAAAATCTCACAAAATACCCAACTGAGCTCAAATGTTCAATTGCTATTTTTTTTTAATTTTTGCTAAAATCAAGACTAATGTGTTACAAGAGCTAAAAATCAAATGCTCTCCTTGGTCCTAGTAAGCTTAGATGATTGATAAATTGGCCTTATATAATTTATACAGTTAAGTATTTTTCAGATATTTAATTTTCTATAAATGAATAACAGAGGTCAGGTTTCTTTTGGAGTTGGTTGGATAGGGGGTTCAGGGTGAAAAGCTCGAACACCAAGCCAATCACTTCTTAGCCAAGTGAAATTAAGTCTTTGTGGGTCTCAGTTTTATCCACAAAATAGAACTACTACTACTAAAAACAGGATTATAAAGATAAGAGACAATGTGCATAATGCCTACTAGCTCAAATAAACAAACATAAAAGGTAAAAACACCTGAAGGAAAAAGATCAAAAGGGATATTCTTTCTTCTAACAACATAAGTGGTTTCTACACACATTTCAATGTACTCATTGCCACATTACATCTAAGACCACCAACAGTAGCCTTAGAGAGGTTTTACTTTTGTATATGGTAGCAGATTTCAGCTAAGCCAGAAGGTCACACAATTTTTTGTACTTTCCAAGGGGAAGTACATAATCCGACTTTGTCTGTATGCAGTCATGATCATCAAACAGTCTCGAAGACTGTGAACCATATTCTTAAAACTCTTTTTCTGTGAACATAAGTATCTCAAGTCTCTCCTACTACCTCATTGTCCAGATGCTGACTACACAGGCAGTTTATATGTTTGCTTCAGCTGCCAATAGATAGAACCTAGCACTGATTTCAAGTACACAAATCTAAAACAAACAAACAAAAAAGACTCCTTTCAAATAAAATTCTTGATGACTAGATTTTTATTATTTTTCCAGAGAGAATACTGAGGGCCCTTATGATGCCACTCACAGCACTGCACTCTAACTCACCACCCCCTACCACCTCCTACAATTATATAGGTCATGGCGAGTTGGTGCATCCTCTGATTACAGGAGTTCCTCTAGAGTGGATTTTCACATCAACCATATTAAAAATATCTCCCTCTCTTCCAGATAACTAGAAAAGGGTTTCTGGATTCCTTACCGATGATCAATACACCACTACTCTACAGCAAATATACCTTGGAATTGTAGTTAATCTCGTAACAAAATGTGGAGCTAGGTGGAAAAAAATCACTTCCCCAGGAAACAGGAAGCGATGTCCTGTCTGGCAAGAAACATCTTTTAAAACACTTTCCTCTAGAAATGGTGGTAAATATTTGGTACAGTAGTCCTCCTTTATTCATGAGTGACACATTCCAAGACCCCTAGTGGATGCCCGAAACCACAGATAGCACTGAATCTGATATATACTATGTTTTTTCCTATACATACATACCTATGATAAAGTTTAATTTATAAATTAGGCGATTTCACAAATAGAAGATTTGTTCTTACCATAGCTCTTAGCAACCTCAGCATACAATTTTCTTTCTTTCCTTATTAAGTAGAGAACATTTACCTTTCACTTAAAGGAAGCACTTTCCAGCTTCTCTTTGGCATACCCAAATTGTGAACATCACTACTCTCGCACTTTGGGACCGCGATAAGTAAAATAAGGATGACTTGAACACAAGCACTTCAATACCTGGACAGGTGATCTGACAACTGAGACAACTACTAAGTGAATAACAGGTGGGGAATCACAGACAGCATGGAGATGTGGGACAAAGGGATGATTCACATCCCAGCGGGATGGAGAGAGATTCCTGAGATTTCATCACACTACTCCAAATGGCGTGCAATTTAAAACTTATGAATTATTTATTTCTGGAATTTTCTATTTAATAGTTTCAGACCGAGGTTGACCACGGGTAACTGAAACTGAGGAAAGTGAAATTGTGGATTTTAGAGATAAAGCATGTCAGCATATAAATGAGGAGGCCTGTAATTCCTTACACGTCTTACGAATTGTAGCAAAGGTGGGTCTAAAATAGATAAGGGGATGCACCTGAGACTCACACCTCAGCGATGAGCCCCCAAATGATCTGGCTTTGAAAACCATTGAGGTTCACATCCCCCAAGACCCAAAGGGCTGTAGGAATCTAACAAATGGCCTTCTAAGTGCCATATGCAATTTCAACCACCCGAGAACATCAGGGAAGCTTGTCTGACTCAAAGTTTTGAGGTTTTGAAGAATACAAACTGAGATTCAATATTTTACGAACAAGACTCAAGCAGGTTTGTTTTTTAAAAAAATCTTAGGTGATTCTGACATAAAGTTTAGCTGGAAATTTGCAACAAGTTGCAAAAATGCAAAGCCAAGCCATAAATATGGCTGCCCTAATCCAGATCAGGTAAGCACAAGGTCAGGGATTCTGTAATTTAGGGGCAAAAATATGTATAATCTGTGTATACCTCAATCACTAAAATTACTTTTATACTAATTTAATTTATAGGAAGCTGTAGTAAGAGTAACTGTCATTATTTCAGATATTTCCAAGAATGCTGGAATGAGAGAGTATAACAAGCAAGCAATATTCCATGAAAAAAAAAATTCCCAGTGGTATGAGTATTACCTATATAAACAAATGAATGGACTCATTCCTTCAATACACAAATGATACTCCAAGATTATTAGTTTTATTTCACCTGACCCTCAGAGTCATCTACTGTTGTTCTTCATATATGACTATATGAAAGATATTTCTTAAAAAATACAACATAAGTAGTGGTGCTTTCTTTTTCTGGTTTTTGATAAAATTGGATTTGTTTTGTGGTTCAGCAAACTTCAGTGTCAGAGGCAATATACTTGTCAGTGGCAGAGTTGGCCCAAATATAGAGATGGTTTTCTACAGAAGGTGAGGTACGATCATCAAATTAAAAAGTAATAAAGTTTGGTCTCAAAAACCTACATTTCTGATGCTACCTTCAAACAAAAGGAAAATTTTATTAGTTACAAATATAAAAACAAACATATGGACTAGAAATTTCGATCTAAAGCCTGGATTCTAAAGTGTGGTCTAGGGACCCCTGGGGATTCTTGAAGCCCTCTCAGGTGTCTACAAGCAAAACTATTTCCATAATAAGATATCATCTGTCCTTTTCACTTTCATTCTCTCACAAATATTACAGTAGAGTTGTCCAGTTGTTCTATGACATACGCTATTGCAACAGATGTAAAAATGTATTTGAGAAATCAACTGCCTTCTATTAAGCCAGGCAGTTCAAAGATAGTGACGTAGGAAAATCCTGAACTCACCTTCTCCTAAGGACACATGGAATCTATAGTTACATATGGAACAATTTCCTCTGAAAAAGACCTGAAAACTAGCCGAGCAACTCCTTCACATGAAGTGAATGAGAAAAAGGCCACATTGAAGCAGAGAGATGCTGAGACCCACAATAGAGAGGGAACTGACAAATATGGAGCTTCTCCCTAAAAAGTGAGGGGTTTGTACCCCACATCAGACACCCCAGCTTCTAAGACCTGCACCTGATAGATGAGCCCCCGAAATATCTAGCTTTGAAAACCATTGGGGCTCACATCCCCGAGACCCAAAGAGCTATAGGACAAATGGCCTTTAAAGTGCCACATGCAATTTCAACCACCCCAAGACCCCGGGGAGAAGCAGTCATTTGAAAAGTGCCCAGGTTTTATGTGAAAGAGACTTATTTCCTAATCTTTTTTACTTTATTAAATTTATTGAGGCAACATTGGTTAATAAGATTAAGTTTCAAGTGTACGATTTCATAAATCATCATGTTTATTGCATTGTGTGTTCACCACCCAAAGTCAAGTCTCCTCCTGACACCAAATATTTGACCCGCTTTGCCCTTATCTACCTCCTTCTCTCTCCCCTTTCCCCCTGGTAACCGCTAAACTGTTGTCTGTGTCTATGAGCTTTAGTTTGTCTTGTTCATTTGTTGCTTTCACTTTTATATCCCACATATGAGTGAAATCATATGATTTCCAACTTTTTCTGATTTATTTTGCTTAGCATGATATTCCCAAGATTCATCCATGTTGTCACAAATGGCAGTATTTCATCTTTTCTTATGGCTGAGTAATATTCCATTGTATATATGTACCATAACTTCTTTATCCAATCATCCATCAAGGGGAAACTTTGGTTGTTCTCATGTCTTGGCCACTACAAATAACACTGCAATGAACATAGGGGTGGATATATATTTGCAAATAAATGTTTTCAAAATTTGGGAGTAGATACCCAAAGAGAGAATGCTGGATCACATGGTAATTCTATACTTAATTTTTTGAGGAACCTCCATACTGTTTTCCACAGTAACTATACCAATTTACATACTCATCAGCAGTGTCTGAGGGTTCCTTTTTCCCCACAACCTCTCCAACCCTTGTTATTACTTGTCCTCTTGATGATAGTCATTCTAACAGGTGTGAGGTGTTATCACTGTGGTTTTGATTTGCATTTCTCTAATAGCTAGTAAAGTTGAGCATCTTTTCACATATCTGTTGGCTGTTTGTATGATGTCTTCTTGAGAGAAGTGTCTTTTTAGGTCCTCTGCTCATTTTTTAATTGGATTTTTTTAAATAGTGGAGTTGTATGAGTTCTTTATATGTTTTGGATATTAGGCCCTTATTGGAAGCAGTGTTTGCAAATATATTCTCCCACTGCCTCTTTGTCTTGTCGATGATTTCTTTTGATGTGCAAAGTATTTTAGTTTGATGCAGTCCCATTCATTTATTTTTGCATTTACTTTCCTTGCCTTTGACATCAAATTCCTAAAACTCTCTTTAAGTCCAAAGTCTATAAGTTTAGTACCTATGTTGTCTTCTATGTATTTTATTGTTTCAGGTCTTATATTGAGGTCTTTGATCCATTTTGAGTTAATTTTTGTGTATGGTGTCAAATAGCAGTAAAGCATCACTAGGGAAGCAGGGACCTGCTGGGACACTCTTCGGGGATGGAGGCTGGCGGGTGCCTCTTTTATAAAACTGATTTTCTAAATAAAATAATTCCAGATATTTAAAAGATTTGCGTAAGTATAAAACAATGCTATACTTCTCACCGGTTTATTATGGAAAATATATTTTTCAAATAAAATGTTATGTCCACATGTAATGGGTTTATTATTGATATTTTAATAATTATGTTTTATGTTCTTTTCGGTTTTAGCTTCTAATATGGTAAATATCAATATGTTTAATTCACATATATAGAAGCATTTTGGGATCCTCCATAATTTTTAAGAATTTAAATGGTTTCCCTGAAACCAGAGTTTGAGGACTGCTGATCTAAAGACCTGATTGTTTCTGTCTGTTCTTTATCTGAAAAACTTTGACCTAACAAATGATGTAACGGTTCAAGGACTTTGACCTTCTTTTAAAGAAAACAAGTATATAATTCTATTATTTTCAGAATGTGCCTTAGAAGATCTGATCGAAAGTGAAGGTAGGTATTGCAATAAGTTCAATTACTAGGAACACCTTTGGCAATTTTCAATTTTGGGCAAAATATAAAGAAATAACACCAAGACAAAAAGCAGCAGCATTTCGGTCAGAGAAAAAAATGTTACACATGTTTACTTATTATCCTTAACTATTTCTTATATATATGTCACAATAGCTTAATATAGATTAAATATTTTTAAAGTCAAATTTTTAACCTTAATAATTTTAATCTTAGTATTTTTAAATATATATATAATTAAAAACTGATCATCTTGACTCAAAAATATTTTTCCTGCATGTGTTTCTCACTTTAGAATTATGAATGAGCCACCACATGACAACTACAAAGCAATTTACCAAAATCATTTTGAAGTATAGTCAAATAAAACATCATATCTGGTGTTAAAGAATTGTGACATACATTCTTTCTACTAAAAAGAATTTTTCGGGGGAGCTCAGAATAAAACTAACTTTTACCACCAAGCTCTGACAAGACATCTAAATCTTGTGCTGAAACTGATGGTTCAGGCTTACACTACTTCTGAGAAAAATCTGCCAATCAAGCTAAATTGTGTGGTGGCTTGTCAATCCTTGTCCATAAGCAATTAGGAGAAAATGACCTACAGCATTTCCATCTGTACAGAGAGAATTTAATGGCCTGTCTGGAAAGGTGAAAGGCTATTTCATTAAGCTACTGCTGACAGAGAAGGGAGACCCTCTTGAAGGGAGTTCAGCCCATAAATAACATTGTCCTGGCAATAAACAGTAGTAATTATGCTTTGGAACTAAAAAAGAATTAGGGAAGACATACTAAATATAAAGCAACAGGCCCATATTACAATAATTTGCTGTATGCTGCTTTTGTGTCTTTCTTTTGAAATAAAATTTTGGTAGGACTCTCAGATTGTATAAAATTTTGGCATGTGTGTGAATCTAGATACTTTAGGATTATGGCAAAATAAAGCTAATATAATTGTTTGATAAGTGAAAACCTTTCTTGTTTATTTGTAATACCAAATATGGTACTTAGGTTTTGTTTTTCAATTTTTTTATTGTGGTAAAATACATGTAACATAAAACTTAACCATTTTAAGTGTACAGTTTACTGGTATTAAGTACATTCATATTACTATGCAACCATCACCGCTATCTCCAGAACACTTTTTATCTGGCAAAACTAAAATTATATACCCATTAACAGTAACTCCCTATGACTCCCACACCCCAGCCTCTAGCAACCACCACTCTACTTTATGTTACTATGAGTCTGATATTTTTTTTTTTAGATTCCACATAAAAGTGAGATTATGCAATATTTATCTTTCTCTGTCTGAGTTATTTCACTTAGGATAATGCCCTCATGGTCCATTTATGCTGTGGCAGGATTTCCTGCTTCTCTATTATGGAATAATATTCTATTTTGTGTGGAATTTTCTTTATCCATTCATCTGTCCAGGGAAACTTACATTGTTGCTATATCTTGCTAGTGTGAATAGTGCTGCAGTGAATATGGTGGTGCGGACATCTCTTTGAGATAGTGATTTCATTTCCTTCAGATAAATACCCAGAAGTGAGATTGCTGGATCATATGGTAGTTCTGTTTTTAATTTTTTGAGGAACCTCCAAACTGTTTTCCATAATGGCTGCACCAATTTTCATTCCCATCAACAGTGCACAAGGATTTCCTTTTCTCCACATCTTTGCCAATATTTGTCGTCTGTATTTTTGATAATAGACAAGAGATGTGAGGTGACAGCTCATTGTTGTTTTGATTTGCATTTCCCTAATAGCTAATGATGATGAGCATCTTTTCATATACCTGTTGGCCATCTGTATGTCTTCTTTTGAAAAATGTCTATTCAGAATCTTTGTCCATTTTATAATTGGGTTGTTTGTTTGTTGTTGTTTTTGTTTTGTTTTGTTCTGCTATTGAGTTAATCATATTTTTTTTCCTACTTAGCTAGTATAACATAGTTGGAAGAATAGAGTTCCAAGATTCTGAAGACCTGGTTTGTTAGTGCATCTCTGTCATAATCTCGAGTATAATTAGATCCTCCTTTTCTCTTTATAAAAGAGGAAATGTTAATTGACCTTACTACCATAAAAGATGGTGAACATTCAGTAAACTTATATGTGTAATCGGTGAAAACCCATGTACATCATGGTGCCTCTCTGGGAAGTAGATGGGAGTCAGAAGAGGAAAGAATGTTTCAATGACCTATTGTGGTGGTTTTCTTGTTGTATTGTCCCTCTTGTGTATAGGAACCAAAAAAAAATGGTTGAAAACAACTAAACTATGTTAATATAACACTGATTATTGGTGGTGGTAGTATAGAGTAAGGAAAATGTCAGGGACTTTTAAGCAAGAATGACCTGGGTTCAAATCCCATCTCCTATATTTCCATGCCTTATGACCAAGTTACCCAAGTTTTGTGAACTTCAGTGTCTTCACTTGACAAACAAGGATGATGATCATTACCTTAAAGCAGTCTATCTCAACTGAAGGCTATTTCCCCCTCCAAGGAACACTTGGGAATGTCTGAAGACATTTTTTGGGTTGTCACAACTAGAAAAATTGCTACTGGCATCTAGTGGGTAGAGAACAGGGTTGCTGCTCAACATCCTTCAATACACAGGACACTTCCCTCCAAGAAACAAAGAATTATCTTGCACAAAGTGTCAACAGTTCTGTGGTCAAGAAACCCTGTCTTAGGGGGGAAAAATGGCGTAGATATAGAGGCTCTGTTCATCCCTCTGGCGACCAAATCAAAGTTGTGATGGAAACAAGGAGCAAGCAACAAGGAAAAATCGCCTGGGATCTAGATGAACAAGCCATACAATGAGGGAGAAATCCAAGAAATCACCCTGTAACATCACAAGAAAGGGTGAGGACGCAGGGCTCCCTGGTCTCCAGCGGCTGAGTGAGACGGAGGCTGCGGCAGCGGCAGCGGCAGATGCCTCTTAAAGGGGCCGCGTCCGCGAGCGAATTTTCACGGTGATGGACCTGCTCGCTCTGAGCACCAGTGCTGATTTGGCTGCACGCAGGAGGCACCAGGGACTTACAGAGACACATTGTCGGAGTGAGGGCTAAGGCGACACTCGCTCGGTATAGAAGTGCCAGAGGTATCCACTGTTCCCTGTTGTACCCTCTCCCTCCCAGTGCGCAGACACAGGGCCGCCATAGCTGTGATGTCATCAAACTGGATAACAAAGGTCGCTCCGCCCAGAGGATTCCCTGAAACCCCGCCTCCCCCAACTCGGGCCCCAACCAAGCCACATCCAGGTGTATCCTCAGCGAGTCAGGTGCTCCTTGCTGAGACTCACACTGGAGCCAGCTGGTCTCTGTTTCTGGTGTGGCCTTTTGAGGCAACTATAAGGACAGCATCTGTAGATTGCTTGCTGAATCTTAACAAGTAACCCCAGAGGAGTAGAGGCTTGGGCTAAAATGGGACTGCAGCTAAACCCCTCTCAGGACTCTGCTACTGGACACCTACATCACAAATCCACACTACTAAGATCGGGAGACTTAGGAGCTTTGCTTAGTACATAGAAACAGCCACAAAAAGACAGCTAAAATGAGAAGACAAAGAAGCAGAAACCGTATGAGAGAACAGAACAGAGATCCAGATATAATGGAGTCAAGTAATCTAACAGATGCAGAGCTCAAAACACTGGTTATAAAGATGCTCGATGAACTTTTGGGAAGTGTAAATTCAGTGAGAACTTCAACAAAGAGATAAAAAACTATAAAAATGGAAATGGAAATTATAAAAGGGAACCAGTCTGAAATGAAGAACACATTATCTGAGATGAGAAGGATATTAAATGGAATGAACAAAGGAATGAACAAAGTGAATAAAGAAAAGGATCAAATGCCCTCTGTAGAGGACAGAAAAGCCAAGGACACTCAACCAGAATGGTAAGAGATAAGATGCCAAGACTATAAAAATAATTTAAGGAGCATATGGGACATTATTAAGGGTCCAAATATCCATCTGATCTGCATACCTGAAGAAAATCAAGATGTTGAACAACTGTTTGAAGAAATAATGATGGAAAACTTCCCTAACCTGGTGAAGGAAATAGACATAAAACCCCAGGAAGCTCAGAGAATTCCAAAAACCAGGGTTCCAAAGAGGCCCGCACCAAGACACATCATAATTAAAATGCCAGAGGTTAAATACAAAGAAAGAATATTAAAAGTGGCAAGAATATTAAAAGGTAATTATAAGGGAACACTCATACGACTGGCAGCCGATTTCTAAAAAAAAAAAAAAAACTATGCAAGACAGAAAGGCTTGGCAAAAAATATTCGACAAGATGAAGAATAAGGATCTACAAGCAATCCTTTATCCAGCAAAGCTATCATTTAGAGTTGAAGGACAGATAAAGAGCTTCCCAGATAAAAATAAGCTAAGGGAATTTTTCAACACCAAGCCAGTATTACAGGAAATGTTGGAGGGACTTCTTTAAGAAGAAAAAACATGTATCAAAAACAGGAATAAAGAATGGTAACAACTACATTCCTATCAATAAGTACCTTAAATGGAAAGGAATTAAGTGCTCCAACTAAAAGATAGAATGGCTGAAAGGATAAGAAAACAAGATCCCTACATATGCTGCCTACAGGAGACTCACTTCAGATGAAAAGACACACACAGACTGAAAGGGGATGGAAAAAGATATTGCCTTGATGGATCTAGAAGTCGTTTAAGCCAGACAGAAATATAAACACTATGATTTCACTTATGTGCGGAATCTAAGGAATAAAAAGAAAAAACTAATCAAAAACAAACTCACAAATATAATGGACAATTTGGTGATGGACAGAGGGGGGTGTGGGGGGATGGGAGAATGGGGTGGTTAAAAAGTACAAATCGGTAGCTGATAGATGGTCACAGGGATGGGGAGCATGGCATAGGGAATGTAGTTAGCATTGATATTTTGGCTAGGTGGAGGGCCAGGGGAAGGAGGGAGAAATTGTGGGGGATTGTTTTATGAACTATATAGATGTCTATCCAATGTACTGTATACTTGAAACTAATTAAAGTAAATAAATTTAAAAAAAGAAAGAAACCCTGCCTTAAAGGGCTGTTATGAGGCTCAAAACAGATTCCCTATATGAGCACAATTAGCAAAGTACCTAGGACATAATGAGTGCTCAAAATGCTATTAGTTCCTTTATTAGAGTAACCCTCCTATAAGTACAAATATATTTTCTATAGCATTGTCTTAAATTTGGATGTGTTGAGCTCCTTACCTATACTATTAGCTGGATATCCAATATTTTCTGAGTTTCTCTCCTAAAATTGTCCAAAGAAACTCCAAGAAGACTTGCATGTGTTACATAAATATCTCTAGGATCTCTTGTATAAGCTCTAGGTAAGATGACTTTCCTTCTAGAGTTTACTGAGGAAAGATAGGGTGGGAGTCATAAAAATGCAAGGAGCTTTCTTCCCTACACCAGGAGCCACTGTCTATTCTACTTCTTCTCATCAAAGTCTTAGTTGGTCAATTTCTGACAATGCAAAAATAGTGCAATTTTACTCTGAAGTAAAATTCCAGTGACTGCAAAAATAATCAGAAAGTTGAATAATTCCAAGTATTGGCAGATATGAGATTTAGGATGCTTCATGCACTACTGTTGTGAGCATAGAATGGTACCATCCAACCTAGTAAAATTAAGTTTATGGATACTCTAAAATGTAGCAATTCCACTCTGAGGTGAACAGACATGATGACTTCTATTGAATTATTATTTGTGGGGTCTGGGAATTGATGGCAGCTGGAGACAAATAGGTAATATGATTGTTCATACCTGGAAGAATAGATAGATAAAAACTAGCCATTACATACCATTGAATATTTTGTTAAAGTCAAAAGCAATGAATTATAGGTCATGAGTACAGGGCCGGACCCCAAAACGTAGTAAAGAAAGCAAAGCAAAGAACTGAACAAAACAAACAAATCAAAAACCAGAATGAGATATAATAAAATATAATTTCTAAAAATTAAAAATAGTTGCTCATAAACAAGACATTTTAAAAATAGAAATGCTATGATCAAATAAATGCATTAGAATACAAATTCAGTTGTAGAAAAAAATAGGAGTTGATAAAGGGGAAAAGAGAGAAAGAATGAAAGACAAGAAGGCAGGTAAGCAGGCACAAAAGAGGAAAGGTGTCTTATACAGACTAATAATGACAGTATAATATAGTTGAGGAGTATAAATCTTAAATTTGCACTGAAGGTAAAAAAAAAAAAAAGGATAAAATTTGTAGATCTTTCAAATGATGCAAGAAATAGGAATTGTGTGAAGAACCATCGCTTGAACCATACCTTAAAGCATTTGACAGAGTGATATCAGTTGAAAATTGAGAAAAAGAAAAATCGACAAGGTTGAAAGAAAACATAGGTACTTCAAAAGAGAATTATTTGAATTTCAAGAATCAGGAACTATCTATGAAAAACATTTAAAAAGCCCAGAAATTACTTTCCCCAAATGACCCCAGGATCAAGCTGTGGACGCCAGAGGAGGTTGCAGAAATCAACATGTGATTTATCCAGCTTTATTCTTAGATTTGGTATTAATTAATATTTTTACGTATAAGCTAAATAAGTACCCTCAAATCTTTGACTCCTAACCTCCATTGCACTCACCAGATAAAATCCTAGCCCCCGTTAAATCTATCTTTTGTCTAATAAGGTTTGCCCTCAAGCTGATGTACAAGATAGAGAAAACTATACACACAGACTAACCAATCCCACTTTAACTATGTATAAGCTAAACTTAATTTTGAGTTTCTTTTAAGAATAATTGAAAATATTTGAAATCATTTAATATACAATTTTTAGTCTAGATTTTAATGATTCATTTTGAAGGCTTTTCCCACTTCTGATTATCCTATAATATTAATGAACATTTGTACTGCTCCCAACTTCCATTTTTCTACTCTGCTGCCTCCACATTGGCAGGATGTACCCTGCCACCATCTCCTGCGGACTACCAACATCATTTTCCCTTTTTCTCTAGTGGGAAAATACTTTCTGTTTTTATGTCCAGGTCTTTCAGAGAAGAGGCCCACAGCTGGACTATTTAAGCCCCTTTCTTCAGGCCTCGGTCATCTTCCCAGAATTCAGCTGCACTAACAGCATGCTTAGTAGGGGATGGAGTAGAGGCAGAATGAGTATGTAGATTTTAATTCATTTAATTTGAGTACCAACTCTTGTATTTCATATATTTTCTCCTAGTTCTCTTATTCCAGTTGTTCCTTGATGCGACTAATACATATTCGATCCATTGACCCGATCATATTTCAGTGTTCTTCACCATTTTTTGTCCTTATTTTACCATCTACTCAATTTATATTCCTTGCCCACTAAAAAAATAAGTACCCCCTAATCATTGACTCCTAATCTCCATTGCACTCACCAGATAAAATCCTAGCCCCTGTTAAATCTATCTTTTGTCTAATCAGGTTAACCCTCAAGCAGATGTACAAGATAGAGAAAAATATACAGACTAACCAATCTCACTTTAACTATGTGACCACGAATCCCAAGGGATCCTCTGTAGTTCCAGATAAACCTACTATACCATTGGACAAATCACTTCCTCACTCTTGGAGAGTGATTATTTTATACTTTCTCCTCCCTTCCCCAATCGATATCTCTTACCCTATGCTCTACAAAGCCAATGAGTTGACTTCTTAACCAAATAAAAAACAAGAAACTCCTCCTTTTATTTCCACTACCAGATGTGCTAACTTACTTGCATCTGTACACAGATTTTCTGCCTTTCTTTCCTCTTGTTAAAATGGCTAACCTGTGTGAGGTGCTCTAATATGAGTCCAACTCCTCTGCATGGTAAATTCTACACCCTCCTGCTTCTTTAAAAGCGTTGCCTTTCCCACCCCCACCCCTTTCTCTTTCATGAATGAATGATTAATTATCCTTTCTACTAGTTCTCTTATTCCAGATCATTTCCATCATCACATGGACATGCTATCATTTTCATCTTTGTAAAAGAAAAAAATAGACTGTCTTTGACCAGAGACTTCCCCATTTCTATGATTATCTTCTTATGGCAAAAATCCTTAAATGATATATTGATACTTATTGTCTTGAACTCTACTTATTTCAGAATATTTTCTAACCACTTCACTAAAGATTAACATGGCAAAGTTTTTCTTAAAACTTTATTACTCAGTTCTGCTCTTAGCTATGACAGTGGAGTTTGCTTAAGTTTAAAACTTCTACTAAGAATAGCAAATCTTAATATATTTAAGAAAATCTGAAGAAAACTGAGAGCTACCAGGACATCCAGGATCTGACATCCGAGATTCAAGAGAAAAAGCAAGTGCATGGCTCTTTCCCTTGAACCATGTGAAAATTCCTAAGCAACATGGAGTTAAAAAGCCAAGTGTAGTATAGAGGGTATAAGGCTGAATAGCTGATAAAAACTATAGGACGTTCCATAGAGCTCAGGAGTTCAGTGAATACCAGAAAGAATAGCTCTGCTAATTACTTAAGAATTTGGTTTCGCATCTGTGAAGGCCTACAGCTTAGTAAAAAGGGCAACCCAGAAACAGACCAGCTTTCACTAAGACCAAAACCAGCTTTGAATTGGTTCAGTCCAAAATAGAATATAGCACCTGAATTCTAAATTTTGCCAGAAGGAAATAAAAATTCTTTCTGAATAAAAATAAAATAATTTAGATTATTTAACCCTACAATATTTAAATTAACCCTGCAATATTTCATATACAATATACGGTAGACAAATTTACCAGGCATACCAGGACTTAGGGCAAAAATATTAGCAAAACATGTATAATGCTGTGCACTACAACTCTTTTTAATAGCAAAGGAATGAGGGGGGAAATTCTTAAAAGCCAATTATTAGATGACTGGTTAAATTAATTATGGTAACCCACTCAAGTGAATACTATGCAGCTATAAAAAGGAATGAAGAATACCTTTCTCTACTTTTACGGAGTAATATTTAGGAAATACTTCTAACTTAAAGTAACTTTAAGAAAAGTGTGCACAATACAGTTTCATTCAACACAAAAATATGAAAACAATCTTACCTAATCAAAAAGTTTACAAAGAAGTGACAAGGATAGAAACCAGTTACTTTGCTATACCTTGATTTTTATATTTACTTTTGGAAGCATGTACATATTTTATATAATTATAAAATGCAATTAAATTAAAAGCCACACCTAAATATCAAAATCTATATAAAAATAAAGCAGCCAAATTCTATAGTGAGGAGATGGCATTAACTACATAAAGAGAAACTATTTCAAGTTAAAGTGCATGTACTCTAAGGACAAAAGGAACTTTAAAAAAAACCTCAAGCTGTTTGCAGAAATCAATATTTGTTTTGGTAATGCTGCTATTGTTATTCAAAGATAGTTTTACAAGTATTGTAATTAAGAAAATGAAAAATCATGTCAGTGCCATTAGTATCTGGGATCTTTTTTGCTGTGGGAGAAAAGAAAAATGTAAAATTTCGGAGGTTCGATCAAAACCTTCCCTTAGTTCCAAATTTGAATTCAAAGACATGGTATCAAATTCATGGAAAAAATGCATTTCATAGTTCTATTCACTGAAAAGGCTTATGAACTAGCACTAACCCAGGGACAATTTACACTACTAGCAGGCAGACTATGGTCTCATAATACCATTTCCTATTAATAAGAACTGGAGTCGCTACAGAAATGGCTGATTCCAGGTCTGATATACAAAATATGAGTAGCCTGGATCATCCTGTCATATTGGAAAGCAAGGGAGATTTAAAAAATTATTAAGGGTATAGGAGAGTATTTCAGGAGCCAACTTGAGTTATCTCCCACTAGCAAAAGCTGGTACAATTTAATCAACAATAAAAACTCTTGTTTAGTGTAACAAAATGATGAAAGCTTATCTGCATAGATCTTGCACTGATGGTGGCCAATTAAACAGAGTTAAACTGCCTAAAGACAACTTACAAGACCCAAAGTGGCACTGCTTATAATCCACAATTTATTACAGGAACAGAATATAATACAGCAAAATCATTAAAGCCAGTATATGCATCACAACTAAAAGCTATCTTGAAGGAAGTCCAAAGAAGCCAGGTGCTTCATCACTTATCAAGTGGTCTTGCAGAAAAGTCAAACCTGAAGCTGATCTCTTCTGCCTCGCTCTAACTACCAGCTATCATGAAATATAGAAGACAAAGGAACATAATAAATGACATTATGTGAATATAGTTAGCCAAATACATCTTGTAAAAAATCATGCCAAAAAAAAGTATTTTTTCAATATAAAATCTGAAAGGAAAAAAAATGGGGTTTACCGAATAAACAGATTTAAGAGCATATCTTAATTTAAGATATTTAAGAGCAAATATTGAAGAGCAAATATTTTTTATAAACCAATGACAACTTGTGGATATTATTTTGATTCGCAAACAAATTAACTGTTAAAACTGTATACAGAAATTTGGGAAATTCAAACATGAAATGGATATTTAATTACTTTAAAGTATTAGGAATTTTAAATAATTTTAGATGTGATAATATAGCAGTTATATATTTTAAAAATTAATATTTTAGAGATACTATCTCAGAGTGTTAAGACTAAATGAGATAATGCATATTTCCTGGCATACATCAGCACTCAATAGATGATAATTATTAGTAGTATTTTTCACTAAAGTTAAAGAATATATTAACCTTCAGAAATCCTTTCTACTATATCAGGTTTTCTTAAATCATATGTTCAGAACTTCATCTGGGTAGAAGGAATAACAGTCCTGCTACCTTCTAACTTCCATATATTGTTCAACAATAATTTAACATCATTTTTTTCTTTCTGTATTCAGATAGAAGAATTATGTAGAATCTTAAACTTGTGATGACATGATATTTTAAAAGCGATAATAACCATTTTATATAATCTGAGAAATTACACTTATTTTTGTTCAATTTTTAATGCTGAGAGAATATATCTTTGCCTGAAGCAGGACATTTAGACTGGACCGAGTTACTATTACTTATAAAAACCTATAGAAAGAGTTCTGCCCCGGTGGAACATTAATCTTTTTTATATAAAGGAAATATTTCTTATGAAGAAAAGATATTCATATATCTCTTTTCTTTGAGGAAACATGGCAGACACACGATTGTGATTTATATGCATAGTGTGTAAACAAAAGATGTAGATTCAGGACAATGAAAAAAATGCAAAATATATTCTTTACTCCTGGGTTATATTTAAACATTTCACCTTCCTTAAGGCAAATAAATGGAGAAAGATGTTTATTGAGAGACTGGTATTCATATTTTACTTCTTGAAAAAACACTATCAAGGGCTTTAATCAGATTTCAAAGAATTTCATTTGGATACTATATGAAAAGGGTCTTAAGCTGATGTCCAGGTGGATTTTTATCTGTTGAAGGCCTGAAAAAAAAGGTTTCAGTAATAATCCAGCTACTGGGTACCAGGCTTTAAGATATTCCGCCAAGATCTCAGCTCTCTGTTGTACACAACATGTATAATCCTTGAGATTGGAAATATGATGGATGTTACTCCTGTAATTAGATTGTATTATAGGCTTAGTAGACTTTAAGAAAGGGAATTTATCCAGATGGGCCTGATCTAATCACATGAGCCCTTTAATTTTGGGTCTAGAGGCTAGAGTCAGAGAAATCTGGAGATATGATTGATGAGGGATGATTCTCCAGTGCTGGCTTTGAAGACGGTAGTAGCTGCATTGCAAGGAAAGTAAGCAGCCCCTAGGAATTCAGAGTGGACAGTAGGAGCCGAGAGTGATCCTACCCTTAGCCTAAAGCCATCAAGGAAATGAAATTTTTTTCCAGATTTATTGAGGTATAGTTGACAAATACAATTGTAATATATTTAAAATATACAACGTGATGATTTGATATACATATACATTGTGAAATACTTACCACAATCGAGTTAACTAATAACATCCATCACCTCACATGGTTAACTTTTTTATTGGCATGAACACTTATGATCTACTTTCTTAGTAAATTACAATAAGTATTATTAACAGTTACCATGCTGTACATTTGGTCCTCAGAACTTATTCATCTTGTAACTGAAATTTTGTACCCTTTGACCTATATCTATTTCCCCAACTCCCAGCCTATACAATATGTACATTACATATAAAATATGTATGTATACAGTGTATATGTATATCTCATTCTGTTTATTGATTTGTCAGTGGATAGTTAGGTTGTTTCCATGGCTTAGCTTTCAGGAATAATGCTACAATGAATGTGGGGATGTAGATATCTTTTAGTGATTTCATTTCCATCAGATAAATATCCAGAAGTAGAATAACTGGATCATACGATAGTTCTATTTTTAATTCTTTGAAGAACCTCCATATTGATTTCCATAACAGCTACTCCAATTTACATTCCCACAGTATACCAGGGTTCCCTTTTCTTCACATACCCAGAAATATGTCACCTCTTGTTTTTTTGTTTTTGGTTTTTTTTTTGATAATAGCCATCCTAACAGGTGTGAAGCGATATCTCATTGTGGTTTTGATTTGCATTTCCTCAATGATGTTAATCATCTTTCCATATACCTGCTGGCCATTTGTATGTCTTCTTCAGAAAAGTGTCTATTCAGGTTCTTTGGCCATTTTTAATTGGGTTATTTTGTGTTACTGAGTTCTAAAAATTCCTTATATACTGCTGATACTAACTCTTTAATGGATATGTGGTTTGCAAATATTTTCTCCCATATCACAGATTCCCTTTTCATTTTGTTGATTACTTCCTTTGTTGTGCAGAAGCCTTTAAGTATGATGTAGTCTCGCTTGTTCATTTATCTTTGCTTTTGTTGCCTGTGCCTTTAATGTCAGATAAAAAAAAGTCACTGCCAAAACCAATGTCTGCTATGTTTTTCATCTAGGAGTTTTATGGTTTCAGGTATTATGTTTAAGTCTAAATTCTACCAACCTGAATAGGTTAGAAGATAACTTCAAGCTCCAGAAAGTAGCCAGCCAACACCAGTATTTCAGCTTTCTGATATCCTAGGCAGATAACCCAGCCACATTGTGCCCGGACTTCTGACTTACGGAACTATGAGCTAACAAATGCATGTCATTTTAAATCACTAAGTTAGTAATAATTAGATACACCAAATTAGAAAAAGAATGCACCAGGTAAGACATAAATACAAAGGTGCACTGTTATTTAAGTAGAAAAGGCATTGTGTCTTTAAAAAAATTATCTATAATGAAGCACATTCTGAAATATATTTGTTTTTCAAAATAGTACATGTATTTTTTTTCCATGTACAAAACTGTGAGGATGAGTATTCGGCAAAGCAACAATTACTTCAATTACGATGTTATTGTCTGCGAAGGGCGGTGGTGATTTCAGAATCTTTGAGGAAGATCGGTCCCTAGTGCATAACTACAGATTGCATTCTGTAACAATTTTGCCAAATTACTTCCTGGAAATCCTGAAGTTGGGCCTTTCTTCCTTTAGGTTTAATTTTCCCTGAAGAGATTTGTAGTTACTAGTTAGGACCAAAGGGTGAACTGCTTCAGTGCGCTGTGTGCTGCTGGAGGAGTCTTACAGCAGGTCGAATGCCTCTCCTGAGGGCCCGGGGTTATTTCCAGGAGTAGGCTATTACTTGTTATTAGCTGTACTTTCCAAATGCCAAGTGGATAGGACAGGACTCTAGTGGGTAAAGTCCCTGGGGCCCTAGCTCCCAAAAAGTTTCAGTGCAAAGGTAAAGTTTTGTTTAAGGAGTGCATCGTCAAGAAAAACTTTAGATGGTGAAATACATTTTAAAAAGCTTTCAAGACTATTCGTGCAAACTAAGGAATTGTTTCTGAAAAGTGTATGGAATACAGACAAGTGTGTTGTGAGGACATGAATTCATTTTGCTCAGCATTTTATTGCTCGAGTACTGGTCAAACAGGGACATGATATTAGCTTTCCTCAAAAAATGAAACTTCCTTCAGTTAGTAAAGTTTTTCTTGGGTGTGTGAGTGTACAGAGATCTTAATTCATACATTCATTTTTACATGTCCATCTTACCTTCCTCCAGTTCTCTTGAGTCTGAGTTCTTGTGTCCACACATTTTTCCATGTTATTCCTGATTAAAATTAGATTAATATGTTTAGAATGTATACATAACCCAAAATACCCCATCTCTCTCCTGCTCCCGCTACCTCCCTCCTTCTAACCTTCCCCATCTAGCCCCTCCCTTTATCTTTATAACCCCATATATATATAATTCTCATTATAAGACTATGTATATATGCCAGTGGATGCCATTATACCTTGAGACACCGAATAATCTTTACTTGATATTTTCATAATTGTTCAACAAACAACAAATGTTATATCACAGGTCTTATTTTGTCTTTTTTGGAATTTGTCTGCATCTTCATTTTCTTCCTTAGGTTTGAGTCCATGGTGTGGACTGTGTTCATGAAACGTATTCGGTGCCCAGCACTGTACCATGGACACTTACTTGGCTGCTTATTAAGACATGTTTTCATATGATAATGATAATACAAACTAGTGACCTGAGAAGATAAGGAAAATATTATTTGACCTTTAAACTCATCTGTGAAGCCTCCTAGTATTATAGCCTTTAGCAAATGAACACAGAAATCTCAGTTCTTTATCTATAACTTTTCTACCTTAGAAGCATTTTTGTGGAATAACGTGTGGATTTCACTTTGAAATCCACAGATAAAAAGCCCTCTAAAAGCTAAGGATTGGTTTAATTATACCGTAGGGGACATCGGGTTTATATTGTAAAGCATGCATATGTATAGCTCTTTTATTTTAATGCTGATTATTTTAGCCGAAAAAAGGCTATTTTTACTACTGAGGATGCCTGGTATTTTCTTGTTAATATTTTTTAAAGATATAAATAGCATATAAAAGCAGTTAAACCCAAAGGTCAAACATGCTTCACACATAAAAGGGATGTATATATTATCAATCCTTTGTGTCTTACAAACTACTTAACCCATGAATGGAGATTCATTTTAGTACAGAGCCTTACATGGGCCTATTTGTCTAAAATACCCTGATACATAGCCTTGCATGGTCATTAAGAAGTGGTGTTGAATGAATACTGATTTTTCCCCGTTTTCTTCAACCTTATCTTGTAGTTTTTATGAAAAATATGGCTTCAACCATCTGTTTTTCACCTAGTTCATATAATAATATATCCATTGCACAGATGCTGATATGCATTAGGTATATGAAAATAAATTATAATTCTGTTCCTACAGGATCTCAACCTATCAGGGCAGTCAGAAAATAAACAGATCATTTCACTATGACTAGTTCCATAACAGTAGCTTGAACACAATGCTCTAAGGTCTCATAGAAGGGTGAAATTTTTTTCTTTTGGTGTCTAGGAAAATTTCAGAGGGAAAATAATATTTGACTTAGAACTTAAAAGAGAATTTACATAGGTTTTTAATGAAAGCAGACATCAACTAGCAGAATTTCAGAAAAATAATCTGTCCAGGATTGTGTTTAAACAGAGAGGAAGCTCATCCACTTAGTTGGATCTGAGGGATTTCATACTATTATACCATCCCTTATACATTTCTCTTTACATCTGACATGTGAATCCAGGGACTCACATATGTGTACTATACTGTAACAGTAATAGGTATTTGCACGGCATGGGTATTTTCTTCCCCTCTTCCTACTTGGCAGCAAAGCTTCCCATCCACAATGGAGGCTGAAATGACCTCTCTTCCTGATCTCAGCCGCCCTTACTGCTGAGTGTGTCCATGTCTGTGTAAGAGTAGCAGAGGGTGTCTGAGAAAGATTTTCCTCCCTGATTAAAAGAGTCAGAGACAGGTACGAAAAAAAAAACCAACAAAAACAACAACAAAAAAACCCTTATTTACTTCACACTGGTTGTGTGCTGATGTGATACCTGTATGGCCTGAACACCACCATGAGATAACAATCCTGAGGAGGAAAAGTCAGTTCTCTAACTGGGGAGGAAAATTATTTTGACAATAGCCTGAGTACTTAATGACATTAGTAGGGGTCTAAATTTATCCTGGGAGCTCCTTCTCTCCAGACTTTTTGGTAAGATAACTACTATATTTGATGTCAAAATTACACTGATATCTATTTTGACATCAAGTATAGTGTATACCTCTCTCTGACAAATTACTAGATGATTTTATAGTGTTAATAACAAATGGTTTGATATATTTTAGAGTACAAACTTCAACATATGCTATCCAAATATATGAAGAAATGGCTAATATTTTAAAAGAACATTTTATTAATAAATATATTTATAGATTCTAAAGAAGTAATACATGGTTATTGTTATTCTTCATAAATTGATTGGTTGATGTACTAATGGTGACAACTAAAACAGGCTTGATTGCTAAAGAAGACTCACAGGACCAAAATGCCACAGCTTGTGAATTTACAGTTTATTACAAGAAAAAGAGATGACAGAAATAGCGTTAAAGCCAGGCTATGCATCACAGCCAAAGGCTACCTTACAGTGAGGGTCTAAAGAGGCCAGGTTCAAGCATCAATTAGGGGCCGTACTAAGACACAATTTCGCTCAGAAACCACTGAGGTATATGCACACAGGACACCTAGTAAACAGAGAGCCCAAAATGGAGTCTCAGCTTGGGCTTCTCATACAATTTCATTCACTTAGGCATATTCTTGCTATGTAACAAGCACCCATGTTGAAGCTCTCTGGGAATACTACTGAGAATGGGTCGATTTCTCCTAAACTGGTATAAAACTATCAATCTCTGTGTAATCTGTAAATGATGCTGATAAATTAATATAAACTGTTCCAAATTTCTCCTTGAACCCATGGTTACAAAACACTATTTATATGGTTCATGCTTTGAACACTGGTCAGTGTTGGGCAGACACATGTCTTCAGCAGAACAACTCAGGCCTATTTCAGGCCTGCAAGAATTAACCCTCATAGCAGAGAAGGCATGACACACTCCACAATTCATCATCTTGCTTCAAACAAATTATTCGTACCACAGTATACATATGTGTAAGCAACAGTAGGTTATCTTAAGTTATCTTAAAATTTTTCTGAAAACCAAAAGTAATTTTTTTGAGAACATTTTAGATAGGAAGAACTATACAAATGTTAGATACTATTTTTTACTGCTATTGCTTGGGACACTATAGCTGTCCTCAAATATGTTGGTCTCGGGACCTCTTTACACATTTAAATATTACAGAAGATCCCCAAAGAGCTTTTTTGTTTGGGGGGTATATTTATTAATATTAAGCCTATTCAAAATTAAAACAGAAATTTAAAAATACTTTTAAAAGAACCATATTTAACAAAACATAATAAAACATTTACTGAGAAGAGTAGCATTGTTTTACATTTACAAATCTTTAAAATGTCTAGCTTAATAGAAGACAGGTGGATTCTCATATATTTTTCTACATCCAATCTGGTGCTTCAGTAGAAGTACATATATGAACAAAATATGGCTACTCATAGAGAAGCACTTGGTAAAGGAATATTTTAATAACCTTTTAAGGTCATTAATTCTGGATACTCGTCTTTAATATTCCACCTAAACTTCACAAGTGATAGTAGAGTCAACAGCAAATCATAACAAACTAGATATATGAGAATTTAGCTTTTAGTTAAAATTATTAAATTAGCTAGCCCTTCTTAAGAGTGATAGCTGCACTGGAATATCGTTATGTCCTGGGGCTTGTAGGCCTGCCTGCAAAGCAGGTTTCAGAAGGTAAACTCTGCTTAAGATAACAGAAGAAGGTAGCCTGTTAAGCATGAAATGTATAGCTTTGTTCTTTTCTTTTCTGCTCTTAACATAAAGTCACTGACTCACAATCTCAAGATGTCTTACAGACCTCTCGTTCTGTTGGAGACCACCTGGCCATAGTAACTTGGACCAGGACAGGATGCCCCTGAGGCAGCATAGATAGCCCCTCCAGGATATGGCTCTGGAAATTTTTTCCTTACTTCAGACCCCCCCTCCCCCACCTCCGTTTTTGCCCCTGCAAGGGGAGATAAGCCAAAACTGGTCTTTTCCACCATCTTTGGCTAAGACATGACCTTTGGCTAATTATAATATTATAATCTCATCTGTATTGCAAATACTGCGGCTCCCATCATGGATTTGGCCCCATGACAATTCCAGAAATACCATATAAGGAAGAAAGAGCAAGAAATCGAGCTCCCCGCCTACTGGGAGGACACAACAGGCTAACTCTGTAGCACATTCCAGGCTCCCTCCAAAAAGGGCAAAAGCCTGGAATTGAGACATCCTTATGCAACACTCACACTCTCTCTCTCGCTCGCTCGCTCACTCGTTTGCCCACACTCCCCTCTCGCGTGTGTACTTTCGCTTTAATAAACCTTGCTCTTTAGTGCTTGCTGTTTGTCTTGCCCTTGAATTCTTTCTCCGGCATTAATACAAGAACCTGCTCACCGGAGCTCTGAGCTCTCCGGTAACACTCCCAGGAGCTGAATAAATCAGATTGCCAACATAGCCCATGACCCTGAAACCCCTTACTCATGATCACTCATGATTTTTGCTCTATAAAACCCCATGTCTGTAAACCATCTACGAGTTTGGGTTTTGCCAGCACAGGCTGCCCATTCTCCATTGTGTAGCATTTTAAAATAAACACCATTTTCTTCCACTGCATCCTGGAGTCGGAGTAATTGGCTATCTGTAGGGCCCATGTGCTTGGTTACAAATTTCATCAAAATTGGAATGTGGTCTGAAACTATTATCAATGGACTTTTTGCACTCTGTTATATTAAAATCCATTCATATATCTGACACTTTTAATGCATCTTATAGATATGTTTAATTTTGTAACATCAAGCATTGGTAATTGGAGCATTTCAGTTCACTGACATTTTGTTAGGTAATGTAAAAACTATGTTCATTAATATCACCATTATTTTCATCAGAAAAGTCTGTAAGCACTGGAAAGCTGTCAAGCTTATGGAAGCACTTACAAGTTTTTCAAAATTCTAATTTTTCCATGAAATCTCAAAATTTTTCATTTGCAACAAATAGATGCTTTCCTTGAAGTGGCGAGCTGACTTTTAATCATTTTGAGACAATGTTTTTCAAACATCCAACTCTGAATAATCATTACTGTCTGTCACTAGTTTTTTTCAAGTATAAATAATGTTCCATGAAAACAAAACATCTACTTCAGCTCAAAACTCAAACTGCACAAATAAATTTCCTTGAGACAATCATTTACTTCCGTATGCAACAGAAATGCTTTCTTTGTACTTCTCATTTTAACGCACAAAATGTTAAAGTTGTTTAATCAAGATTTTGAAAAATTAGTAATTTTCCTACGTTTCCCAGGACCTTCTTAAACAATACCATTATTTAAAAAAAAATATTGTGCATACTTTTTGGTGCCACTGCTGTGATTTGTCCTAAGGTGCTAGCTAGCTCTTGTATCTACTGTTGCTTTTGTAACTTCAGGACAAGTATTAACACAGTGAAAAAGAAATAATTTCTTTGTATTATTATTAATTTTTTAAAACTCAAAAATCACCTGAAAGGATCTCGACTGATGCCTAGAATTCAGTGGATCATATTTTAAGGATGATAGGCCCAAAGAGAAAAGTTTGAACATAAACTCTGAAAATATGAATTCAAGCTCTGGGTCTACATTTTCTAGCTATAATGTTGGACAAATCAGTGAGCCATTCTTAGGATTTTTTTCCTCTCAAAAGTCGAGATAATAACTTATATTTTAAGGACAAAATGAGATAATATAAAGAAACATTTTATGTAAAATAATAAATGCTATGAAAATATACATTAGTTATCACCAACACCAACACTGTTTTTTCTGAACACATAAAGCAGATAATAGCATCTCTTTGACAAGAAAAAATTCTGAGGTGTTCTAAATTAAAATTACAGCGGCCAGAGAGAAAGAGAAGGAACAGTTCTCTGAACCAGTTTTAACACAAGACTACTCACACTCCAGTATACCTGTTGGCATTTAAGATCAATTTCCAGGTGACTATTTCTTGATTATCCAAACAAGAAAAAATAGCCAGGCGCCATAGAACCCCAGGAGCCTCTGCTTCTTATTTACACATGAATTTTCTAATCTGCTGCCCAAAACTAATCCACAGGTGCAGATACTTCTTCCTTGCAACTCTGCTCTGCGTATCCCACAAACTTCTCCCATCCCCATTTGTCTACAGCTAATGTTAATCCTTTCAGAACAGCTTACATCTTTCTCCCCCTTTCTTGATGTATAAAAATGCTTGCAAAACTCCGGGATGATGGACATGTCTTTTCTACCTAGCCATGCCGCTGGTGGTTTAGACTCCATGCCCAAAACCAGCCTTTTTTTTTTTTTTTTTTTCCTAGCAATGGCCTAATAAACCTTTTTGGCCACGAAAGTTAAAACTGTTTTGTTTTAACACCTTTAACATCTAGGTATGCCAGTGCTGTGTGTTGGCAGTACAATGTTACATAATTTTTTATGTAAATACTTTTAAGTAATGAAGCTTAAAAGGATCCTGCAACTCCGTTTATCTCAGTTTTGTTGATGAATTAGTAACTAACTCCTTGGCATCTCAGTAATATTTGAAATATCAGGAAGATATAGACAGATATAGACAGATACCAGAAAAAAAAACACTACTCTCAGAACATCACTATATACATAGAACTAGTAACACCATAAGAGCCTACCTTGGAAAAGACCATGGAGTTCCTTCTAGGTGATTCTCCTTTCTCTTTTTGTCTCCTCACCAATGAATGCTCTGGTCTATCAGCCTTTCTACCTTCCACCAGGAGCCTTGCATCTTAATCAGCTCACTTTGTTTGGTTTTCTCATTGCTGGAGGAGCGTTCAAGTCCTCAGGGCCCTTTTTCAAAAAAAAAAAAAAAAAAAGCCTCCTACACCCAGGCTTCTCAAACTTCAGGTGCATAAGAATCACCTGGGGAGATTTTTAAAACAGTTACTCCTGAGAGTTTAATCCTCAGAGATTCTGACTCCTCAGGTGGGGCTCATGAATCTGTAAGGGAGCAGAATTTGTCACCCCAAAATATGCCTCTTTGGCATAAGGATTTATTTTAGGCTGATTATTTCTAAGAAACAGAAGACTTGAGAAGTTTTTCTTTTTACCTCCCCCCTTTACTATCTAGAAGAATTGAGATGGACTACAACAGGAAGAGAGCTATTAGCACTTGGAGATCAAAGTGCTCTGTGTTCCTGTGTCTCTGCCGGGCATGGCAAACATTTGTTTACCAAACATTTGTTTATCTGCTTGCTTAGTACATCTTATTCCATTTATTTCACACACTAACTCTGTGATGTGTCTCCTATTATTCTCATCTCCACTTCACATAAGATGAATCTGAAACTCAGAAAATTGTCCCAAATCACACAGTTGTTAAATAAACCAAATCCTGAGTCACAAACCAAATCCTGTCATGTTTCTTCCAGGATTTACACTCATAACCACTGGGAATGTTGCCTCCCAATTTCCTTCCATAAATTTTCCACTATGATAATGTTAAGAACAGTCAAAGAAAACTTTTTTTCTTATATTCCATGGTAAGAAATCTACATTAATATTGGGCTTATGTGCAAAAAAGGGAAGTCGTTTCTTGTGAGTTTCATATTTCTATTATCCTATGCTATTAGTGTGAGGAAAATAGCAAAGAAATAGGATCTGCTTCTGTGACTGTAGTAGATTAATTAAAGCAAAGTCATTTCAATTCTCTTTTCCCCTTTCTACCAAATTGAGGTAAATTGGCCACTTAACTTCTCAGAGGTATTGACATTAATGAGTGACTGGCTGTAATAGGATTTGAAAGTTTAGAGGAAAGGCAGCATGCAAGGATGAATCATAAATTGCTATAGTTAGGAATTTCCATTCTCAGGCAGATTTAAAACCCTTTAGCAAAGTGAACAAGCACTGACAAAAAGCATAGAACAGGAAAATATTATGCCTGGACATAAGAAAGAAAGTATAGACTTAGAAATGGAACTTGTCACTGTCTGGGGAAGCATGTAATTGCATTTGGGAAGATTTTAAAGGTTAAGGAAAAGTTTATTTCTCTTCTACTTTCGCCTTCTGGGGAGCAAATTTAGATTACTGACATAATAGTTATAAAATATATCATAGTGTCTCATCGGGTCATTAATTCAATATTGTCCATATCTATATTAATACAGAGAATTCTTATTATATTTCTGCTTGGGTTTATAGATTTGCTATGAGAGAAATTGATTTAAATAGGAGCTATTCATATCATTTGTCTGTTTCTCTCCAATTATATGTTTAATTTTTCTAGGTCTGTTTAGTCACTTGACTATCTGGATGATATATCAGGTATCTGATTATTGCTTAGCAGTAGGCATAAAAAACACATGAATACCTGTCAAGAATCCTTTGAGTATTTTTTATGTTGCCCTTTTAATTAACTTTGTTCTCTGTATCTCCCTACTGTCTTTGGAATTCAAATATAAAATTAGCTATCAGCTCAAATGCATTTTGAAAACAAATTAATAAGATGTAGCTGTCTGGAGTTCCCAATTTGCCACTGTGATTGTGGCAGGCAGGACAATGCACACCGAAGATGTCCATATCCTACTTCCTGGAACCTGTGACTACGTTAGGTTACATGGCAAAGAGGAATTAGGGTTTCAGGTGAAACAAAGATCCTGAATCAGCTGACCCTGATGCGGGAAGATTATCCGAGTGGGCTCAATGGAATCACAATTGTCCTTATAAATGGAAAGGAGGCAGGAGAAGAGAGTCAGAGAAGGAGATGTGACAGAATAAGGGAATGGAGTGATGTGACTGTTGACTTTGAAGAGGCACCAGGGCATGAGCCAAGGAATGCAAGCATTCTCCAGAAGCTGAAAAAGTCATGAAAACAGATTGTCCCCTAGAGCTTCCAGAAAAGAATTCGATCCTGCCAACTTCATGATTTTAGCCCAATAAAACCCATTTTGGAATTCCGACCTTCAGAACTATAAGGTAATAAATTTATGCTATTTTCATCCACTAAGTTTGTAATAATTTGTGACAGTAGCAACAGTAAACTGTAAATTTAAATTCTACTATGCTAAAAACAAAAATATAATGTTTTAACTGACTACTAGAATTGAAAAATGCAATGATTACTAACTTTGGACTTTATCACTAGATAGTTATTTTAAATATACTGATAGGTTGTTCTAAGTAAATTTTATTCTTTTAGTAGTCTTTATAAAACCCATCTAGGTACATATTTACTCATGAATTGAACGGGCTGCCCGCCATTATCTAAAAGTATTAGCATTAAAATGAATACGAAGTAACCAGAGAATAAAGTGAAAGAAAAATATCATTTATATTAGAAAATGCATATTTAAATATGTAGAGAAAAATAAAAGACATAGTGATGATGTAAACTGAGAAGATTCATTTTCACAGACATAAAATTATTGAAAATTATAGTTTTAAATTTTGGCATTTTCTCAATAGCTACAAAGAATAATCATTGGTTTGATGAGAGTAAACTGGCATAATGTTTTTCAAATTTTTAAATTTATTCTTATTTATTTTAATTGTGATAAAATATACATAACATAAAATTTATCATTTTTAAGTGTGTACTTCAGTGGCATTAAGCACACTTATACTGTCGTGCAACCATCACCACTATCCATCACTACCAAACTGAAATTCTGTATCCATTAAACAACAACTCTCTATTCCTCCTTCTCCCCAAACGCCGGCAACCACCATTTTACTTTCTGTCTCTACTAATTTAACTACTCTCGGTGCCTCGTACAAGTGGAATCATACAGTATTTGTTCTTTTGAGACTGTCTTCAAGGTTCAACCATAGTATGGCATGTGTCAGAATTTTCTTCCTTTTTTAAGGCATAAAAATATTCATTTGTATGTACGTAAATATCCAGTTTTTCCAGCACCATTTGTTGCAAACTGCCCTTTCTCCATTGAATGGTCTTGACAACATCGTCAAAAATCATTTGATCACATATGTGACAGTTTATTTTTGGACTCTCTAGTCAATCTCATTGGTTTATATCTCTGTAATCTTTATGCCAATTCCACAATGTTTTGTTGACTGCAGCTTTGTAGTAAGTCTGAAATCAGGAAGTATGAGTTCTCTATCTTTAGTCTTCTTTTTGAAGATTATTTAGTATGAGGTCTTCTATTTCTGAAAAAAAGTTGGGATTTTGATAAGGATTGCATTTAATCTATAGATCATTTTGGGTAATACTGACTTCTTAAAAATATTATCTTCCAATCCATTCATGCATTTCTTCTTTAATTTCTTTCATCAATGTACTGTAGTTTTCAGTGTACAAGTCTTTCACCTCTTGGTTAAGTTTTCTTCCTAAGTACTTTATTCTTTTTGATGCTATTGTAAATGGAATTGTTTTCTTTTCAGATTGTTCATTGTTAGTGTATGAAAACACAACTGATTTTTGTGGGTTAATTTTGTATCCTGTAATTTTGATGAATTAGTTCACTAGTTCTAAAACTTTTTGTGAAATCCTTAGGGTTTCCTACATGTAAGACCTTATCTAAAACAGAGATGATTTTTACTACTTCTTTCTGATTTGGATGCCTTTTATTTCTTTTTCTTGCCTAAATGCCCTGGCTAGGACTTCCAGTACTATGTTGAATAGAAATAGCAAAAGTGGCATCCAGGTCTTGTTTCTGATTTTAGACGAACAGCTTTAACTCTTTTAACATTGAATATGATGTTAGCTGTAGGCTTTTCATACATAGTCTTTGATATAAAGAGCTATTTATCATCTACTCCCAGCTCGTTGAATGCTTTTATCACAAAAGGACATTGAATTTTGTCAAATGACTATTTTGTATTAGTTGAGATGGTCGTGTGGTTTTTGCCTTTCATTCTCTTATCTTAGTGTATTGCATTAATTGATTTTCATATGTTGAACCATCCTTACATTCCAGGGATAAATCTCATTTGGTCAGAGTATATAATTCTTTTAATGTGCTGTTGAATTCAATTTGCTAGTATTTCATTGAGCACTTTTCATCAATATTCTTCAGGGATATTGGTCTGTAGTTTTCTTGTGGTGTCTTTGGCTTTTAAGGAAGAGGTTGGTATATTTCAGTTGTGCACAGGACGGTTCTATTATGATAAGTAGAATTATTACCTTTACATTATCTTTGTTTGAAGACTAAGTATGGTTTGAGATGCATATGGGCACCACGTTGACAAGCGGCAGACCTGTGATGGTCAATTTAACTCATGTCAACTTGAACTCAACCACAGTGTACCCAGACATTTGGCCAAACATTTTTCTGAGTGTCTGTCATGATGTTTCTGGGTGAGATTAACATTTGAATCAATAGACTAAGTAAAGCAGATTGTCCTCCCTACTGTGGGTGGACCATCCGGTAAATTGAAGATCTGAATAGAAAAAAAAAGGTGAGTAAGAGGGAACTCTTTCTGACTGACCACTGAGCTGGGAAATTGGTCTTTTCTGGCCCTCAGACTCAAACTGAGACATTGACCCTCCCTGGGTGTCTGCAAACTTTTGGACTGAAACTTACACCATCAGCTCTCCTGGTCCTCAGGCTTTCAAATTTGGACTGGTACTACACATTATCTTTCCTGGGTCTCTAGCTTGCTGACTGTAGATCTTGGGACTTCTCAGCCTCCACAATTATGTCAGTCAATTCCTTATAACCAATACAGATTTTATACACACACACACACACACACACACACACACACACACACACACACAAATACTGGTTTCCTTTTGGTTCTGGAGAACCACGACTAATACACTACACAAAATCCTGCACATTAATATAGAAGCTTAATTCATAATTGCCAAAACATTGAAGTAACCAAGATACCTTTCAATAGGTAAATGTATAAACAAACTATGGTATATCCATGTAATGGAATATTATTCAGTGATTTATAAAAGTGAGCTATCAAGCCAAGAAAATACATGGAGGTAACTTAATTTCATATTGCTAAGTGAAAGAAACCAATCTGGAAAGGCTACATATTGTATAATTCCAACTAGATGACATTGTGAAAAAGGAAAAATTATGGAGGCAATAAAAAGATTGGTGGTTACCAGGGATTCAGGAGAAGCGATGTTAGGAATGAAAAGCTGGAGGACAGAAGACTTTTTTAGAGTTGTGAAACCATTCTGTATGATATTATAATGGTGGATACATTTATTTATTATTATACATTTTTCAAAACCCATAGAATGTACAATACAAAGAGTGGAACCTAATGTAAAGTATGGACTTTAGTTAATAACAATGTATCAATATTGGATCATTAGTTTTAACAAATATACCATACAAATGCAAGATGTTAAGAACAAGGTAAACCGAGGGAAATGGAGAGGGAGCATAAGGGAACTCTGTATTTTCTACTTCATTTTTTTTTCTGTAAACCTAAAAACTATATTAATCAAAACAATAAGGTACTGTCATAAAAACAGATACATAGATCAATGGAACAGTAAAGAGAGCTCAGAAATAAACCCATGCAAATTGGGTCAATTAGTTTACAACAGAGGAGCCAAGAATATACAGTGGGGAAAAGACAGTGTCTTCAATAATTGATGTTGGGAAAACTGGACAGCTATATGCAAAGGAATGAAACTGGACCACTATCTTACGCTATACATGAAAACTAACTCAAAGTGGATTAAAAACTTGAATGTAAAAAGTGAAACCATAAAACTCCAAGAGAAAACACAAGCAGTGAGCTCTTTGACATATCTCTTGGCAATGATTTTTTTTTTTTATTTGACACCAAAAGCAAAGGGAACAAAAGCATAAACAAACAAGTGGGATCACATCAACCTAAAATGCTTCTGCACAACAAAGGAAACCATCAACAAAGTGAAAAGGAAACCTACCAAATTGGAGAAAACATTTGCAAATTATATACCTGATAAAGGGTTAATATCCAAGTCTACAAAGGACGCAAACCATAGGAAAAAAATTAAAACACACACACACACACACACACACACACACACACAAATCATTCAATAGCAAAACAATGAACGATCTGATTAAAAGATGGGCAAAGGATCTGAATGAAAATTTTTCAAAGAAGACATGAAGATGGCCAACAGACACATGAAAAGATGCTCAACATTGCTAATTATCAGGAAGATTCAAATCAAAATCAGAATGAGATATCACCTCACACATATTAGAATAACTATTATTAAAAAGACAAGAAATAACAAGTGTTAATGAGAATGTACAGAAAACCAAACTTTTATATACTATTGGTGAGAATGCAAATTGTTACAGCCACTATAGAAAACAGTATGGAGGTTCCTCAAAAAACTAAAAATAGAGCTACCATATAATCCAGCAATCCTACTTCTGGGTGTATATCTGAAGAAAATGAAATCACTACCTTGAGGAGATATCTGCACCCCGTGTTCATTTCACTATTATTTTATTTACAATAGCTAAGGCATGGAAACAATTTAAGTGTCCATTGATTGATGAAAGAATAAAGAAAACTATATATATAATGGATTATTGGAAACCCTGCCATTTGTCACAATCAGCTGAAACTCGACAATATTATTCTAAATGAATAAGTTAAACAGAGAAGAAAAGATACTGTATGATCTCACTTATATGTGGAGTCCAAAATAAAATGAATTCATAGAAACAGAGGGAAATGAGTGAAGGTGGTCAAAGGATATAAATTTCCAGTTATAAGTTTGGGGGATGTAATGTACAATATGATAACTATGGTTTACAATAATATATTGTATATTTGATCTTGCTAAGAAAGTAGATTTTGAAAGTACTCATACAAGAAAAAAATTGTAACTATGTGAAGTGATGGATGTGTTAACTTATTGTGGTGATCTTTTCTAAATGTATACATATATCAAATCATTGTTGTACACCTTAACCTTATAGAATGTTATATGTTAATTATATCTCAATATAGCTGGAAAAATAAATAAAAGAATCAAATTTTAAAAACATTAGATAATATAATTTTGATATTCTAAGTCCTTGGCAAAAACTTTATTTATATTCAAGAATGTTCTTTCTGCTTCCTGCATACACATAATTTTGGTAGATAAAAATGTTAACAATTCCAGGAAAGTCAATACACTTCTTATCTAAAAGGTTAGTAAAATGAAGCTCAATAAACATTATTTTATTATAGGAACTTTTTTTATGTTAAGACTATTACAAGGAACTTTTAGAAATTTGGAACATATGTACCTTTCTCCTTCCATCTCTCCTTTCTTTTCTTACTCACCCCTTACCTCCGTCCCTATCTTCCTTCTTTCCTTCTTCTCATTTCTTTCCTTTCTTCCTAGCTTCAACTAAAGTATTAAACCTCCCTCTTTTCAAAGTCCAAGCTCTAAGCATCCTTGTTTTGGAGGTGAGACCTCTTTTATTCTAACAATCCTCATTATGTAATACCTAATATTGTTTTCTAGTTGTATTTTAAACTGGGGATAGTAGTAAAATAAATAAAAGATCTAAACTATATTAAGTGCCTAATATGTACATAGAATTTTAATAGACTAAACTAGAAACTTAAGAGAGAAACACTATGTGCACATCAAAAAAAAAAAAAGCGACAGAGTGCTTCAAATTGGCGTAGATGATAGAGGCACTGTTCATCCCTCTGGCGACCAAATCAAAGTTGCGACAGAAACAAGGAGCAGCAGCAAAGAAAAATCACCTGGAATCTAGATGAACAAGCCATACAACTAGGGAGAAATCTACGGAAGCACTCTGCAACGACGGAAAGTAGGATGGGGCAAGGACACGGGGCGACCCGGAGTGAGACCGAGGCTGCAGCAGCAGCGGCTGCAGACACCTCTTAAAGGGACTGTGTCTGCAAGCGGATTTTCATGATGATGGACCTGCTCACTTTGAGCACTGGTGCCGATTCGGCTGCATGCAAGAGGCACCAGGGATTTACAGGGAGATCTCGCTCAATACAGAAGTGCCAGTGATATTACAGAGTCCTCCCCTCTCCCAGTGCGTGGACGCAGCTCCACCATATCTGTAACGTCATCAAACTGTATAACAGATCACTCTGCCTAGCGGATTCTCTGAAACCCCACCTCCCCCAACCCGGGCCCCACCCAAGCAACATCCAGATGTATTCTCAGCGAGTCAGACGCGCCTTGATGAGCAGCTCCTAGACACACTTGAGGCAGCTGGCCTCGGTTTCTGGTGTGTCCTTTTGAGGCAACTATAAGCACAGCATCTGTGGATATTGCTTGCTGAATCTTGACTGGTGGCCCCAGAGGGGTAGAGGCTTGGGCTAAATTTGGCCTGCAGCTGAATCCCTCTTAGGACTATGCCACTGGACTCCTACGTCACAAATCCACACTACTAAGACCGGGAGACTTAGGAGTTTTGCTTAGTACATAGAAATAGACACAGAAAGGCAGCCAAAATGGGAAGACAAAGAAGCAGAAACCAAACCATATGAGAGAACAGAACAGAGATCCAGGTATAATGGAGT
>NW_011889642.1:300758-313115 GCF_000151845.1 Pteropus vampyrus
AAATTGAAAAAAAAAAACCAAATGAGGATATTTTTTACAATGTTCACTCAGAACATTGGTAATAACATTATATAATGCAGAGAAGTTATCACATTGCATTTTATCTAAGAATAATTGGGTAGTAGATCAGCATTAATCCTTTAATTAATGACTTATTCAGAACTACGAGAATCCTCTACTAAAATGTTGTGTGGAGATAGTAAGATAATTCTAGCTACAAGATAGTTGCTGATAGGATACTTGCATACTATATATTTCAACACTCCAATTAAAGGCCTATATTTGTAGTATAGGCAAATAATATATTCCAAGAGTATGTATACAATAAAAATGCAAAATGATGAAGCAACTTCTTATTAAATTGTTGGCCAGAAACTGAGGCAGTTGCTTTATTTGCTTGTATTCAGTATTAATGTCTTGACTTTTTTGTGATTGATTTGTTTTAAGGTTAACTATTCCATACACAGCAGGTATTCAATAAATAATGTTGACTGACAGGTGGTTAAATGTTAGAATGTGCTTTATCCTTACAGGCAAATAGACACCTGGTGATTGATTATGGTCAAACATTCTTTCAAATATATTTTGTGCATGTTTCAGAATAATTACTTGCTAAATTTAATTCTGAATTTAAAATGGCTCATAACTATTATTAATTAGTCTGATTTAGTTTTTATTATGGCGATGCTGAATTCAAACTGGTTAAATGTTTTAGTGCCACACTATTTGCTGTTTAAGATTCTATTTTTAAAACTTATAAAGATATACAAGGTAGTTTTTCTTCTGCTATTGCTGTAGTAAATTCAAGGAGAGTAACTCTAAAAGATTGCTGCTTAATTATTAATTAAAAAATCAGCAAATCCTCTGTTCATTTCTTTTAACTCATGAAGCCGAGATAAGTTATATGAAGTCTAATCTCACAAGGTAAGTGAGTGTTTGATAACTCTAACCAAGATTTTTCTCAACATGGCAATAATTCTTTCAGGACCCTACTCTCTAAAACACTAGGAACCTGTTAATCCCATATTGTGAAGATAATTCATGTGCACATAAATGTCCTCATTTAAATGTTTCACTTCATTTCTTTCAGTATGTAGAATTCAGAGAAATTATGTTCTTTAGAAATAATCTTATGCCAGAACCCCAGGGATGATTATTCAAATGAACAAGTATAGTGGACAAAAAAAGGTTAAAATAGGTGACTTTAACCACTCCATAACACATCTTAAGCCCTTATTTTTTACAACATTCAATGGCACCTTTTATTCAGATATTTTCACAATTTACAACTGGGTGCTTGAAGATAAAAACTACATTGATGAGATAATACTGTATTCCACTGGTTTAATAATGTCATTTGAAAAAAAAAAAAAAGTCTCTGAACTAAATGGTCAGGTCAGATCAGCTCCCAAACTGGTATTAGAATAGTCATATTAAAATAAAGCACAGAAGATTAGGTAAAATAACCAAAAGGCTATTCTTGGGATGTGCAAAATAGTATATAATATGTCAGTCATCCTTATATGGTGGCATTTTGAATATCATTGAATGAATATTTGTTAAAATAATATATGACACATTCTTATACATTCCTTTTCTTTCCCCATAAACTAATGCCACATGTTGTTGCAAAGACAACTAACTAAAACTTTCCCTGAAATGTTCATATTTAAATAAAAAGCCTTAATCTTCTCAAAAGATTTTTTTACTGAGTTGTGGCACATGAATAGCTATTTTTGTAGGTAACACTATTTTGTAGAATTTTATTTACCAAAAGAATTTAGCTGATATGAATATATCACTTATTTTATATTTACTGATAAGTGTAACATACTTCTAAGAATATTTCTTATAGGAACTTAGGAATTTTCATGCAAAGTTTGGCTTTTCTATGTACTACCAAAACTCTGTGTTTCAATAGACACGTCCAATAGGAATCTTAAAAGAATTTTATGAAAGGAGACATTATTCTTTCCCTGATATAATTTTTAAAAGTAAAAGACGTAGCCTTACACACATTATCTCACCATTCTCCAATAATGGGTTGTCTTACATGGATTTAACAATACTTTTAAATTTGTTTTGTTTTGTTTTTCATCTACACTGCCTCTTATAAAATTGGAGAAAGCTCTCACTGTCGTTTTTCAAAAAGATGATGGAGTAGTTTGTTTCCTTCAGTCATATGCCTTAGGAATTGTCTGGCTAGCATCAGCAAAAATTTGAAAGGGTATGGGGAGAAACAAGATCAATGAATAAAACCATATGACATTATAAAGTACAGGAAGAAAGACCAAATTCCAAGGAAGGTGGCGAGAAGGAAGTGGAAGATCTGGGTCTAGCAGACAGCCCCAAATAATATATTTCTAACTAATCACATATTTGCAAGCCAGAGTGTAAGAACATGAGTGAACTGAATTGAATTGGGAAGCACTGATACATATCCTTAGGTAAAATCACAATGTCCACTGTTTATCTACTATATATCATGGCATCATCGACTCCCTATAGATATTTAATGATTTTCTACAATTTATCAGATATCGTGTCTCTTTTCACCCGTTGAATGGATGAATCCCTAAAATTCGTTGCTTGTCAATGATTTAAGAAAAACAGTACAAATGCATTAACATCTTTGCAAGGCAGGCTGCACATGTACTGCAATAATTCTTATGGTTTGTCTATGACTGTGAGATTAAACCAAACACTCCTTTTGAAAATAACTTATTTAGCAGCACATTAATAGTTGTGTTATAAAAAGGATGATATCCAAATAATTTTCAGAAAAGAGCATTCCTCTGTCATTAGGGAAGTGCTCTTTTTAAGTGTCAAACCATTATAGTTGGCAACTGTCACTAAAAGGTAGCCATCTGTTATTATTTATTGTCAAAAGGAACATTCATTAACATGGCTTAAGTGAACTCCATTAGGATTTTTCACTCTTGTTTAGTTATTATGTCTATAATAATTGGCCATTTGTATAAAAGCTCATTGGCAAATTCTAACATAGAATTTTTAAATTAGATTTTATTTCAAACACTATTTGGATTTCTTTTAATGAAAAAAAGGAAGCAAAAACTATAAATAGTATTTTTTTCTCATCAGGAATATTGCCTAGTTTATGACCATAAATATCAGTAGGTGACAAGTCAGTAAGTTTTACCATTTGCAGCTTCTAAAACCCATTGCCAAATCTGAGAAAAATCTGTGTATAATATTTTAGTACATAGTGTCAGCAAGAAATAATCTATGCAAGCAGATAAAAGGGAGAAATATGTGATTACATGTACAGTCTTAACTTTAATATAGAAAACAGAATTTTTAAGACTATGAAATATTCAATGATGTCCTTTTAATTATAGGACCTAAAATGGTTCATTTCTTTGCCTTAAGTATTTCTGTCTTTTTTCATTTGGAAGTTATTTGCCTTTCATTCTATTCATCTTTTCCCAATTTTATACCCTTAAGATAAATTTTAGACATATGACAAATTGCCCATTAAATAGTTGGCCTCATCCAACTGATAGGCAGAAAGGGAAAAAATTGCTCACTTATAAAGGTCCATTTACTTATTAATGACAGGGTAGGTTACTATATTTTCTGTGTATGAATTACTTCAATCCAGAGAAGTGAGATGAAAGCTAGGTTTTTGACATGTCACTTTAAAAACTTCTCTATGACTTAGACTCTATTTGTTATAGAAATGGTTTGAAATATATAACTTCCATTTTACAAAGAGCTAGGGTGGAGGCAAACCAGCATATCCAGCAAGCATATGTCCTGTGGTTACACATGAAACCTACTGAAAAACCTTTCCATTATTTATTAACTGTGAGACTTTGGGAAAGACACTTCATCTTCCTAAACGTTAGTTTTCTTATCTAAAAAAAGGGGTTAAAATAAGCACTCAGTGGTGTTGTTTTTGAGGATAAGCTATATAAAATACTTAGAGCAGCTAGCACAGTTGGTATTACATAATTTGTAGCTAATAATCTTGCTATTATTATTAGCATCACTAATTATACAAATATTGGGCGACATTTATAAATTGTAGTTATCTGATGGACAATATTGTATATAGCCAAGAGTTTGTATACAGCTTTGTTCTCTTTGTTATGAAGCTTATTGTTTTATGAGTTACAAGAGATTTTACGTTTGTCTTCATACTTTGTAATTGATTTTATATTTGCATAAACATTTTTGTTAATTAATCTATTGCCAAATATGTAGGGATCACTCGTTTTGTTTCTAATACTGCCCTCCCTGAGCACAGATCAAATAACTAAAGAAACTAACAATCACTGGTGTATATTCCTGTTCAGTACATCAACATGATAAATATCTTACCAAAAGAAAAAAAAATCAAGTGAAAAAAACAAAAACCCAGATAGATTATAAATGGCCTCCCAGAATTCACTAGAAATCCTGACTAATCACTATTTTCCTGTGCAGACAAGATTATCTAATTTTGTTACCTATCTGCTTACATCCCTTCAGTGATTCTCACTGATTTTAGGAACAAGAGCAAAACCTTGAAGGCCAAAACTCAACATGTCTTCTTCTTGACAAAACACTAGCCACACCGTTTTTCTTCCCATTCCTCAAAAATTGTCATGCTCCCTCCTGCCACAAGGATTTGCACATGCTGTTCCCTCTAACTGAAATGCTCTTCTAAGTTTCTCTTCATCTAGCTCATTCATATCCATCTTCTAATATTGACTTAGACATTTTACTGGCAAAATCATTACAGATGGTCTACCACATTCAATTCCAGAAACTTTCCCTGTCGTGTTCATTTTTTCACAACAAAAGACATAACAACTAGATTCCCATTAAATAAGATATGTGTGTGTGAATGTGTATGTATGTGTATGTGTGTATAAACTTAAAATTTTCCAGGTATCTAATTTTTTAGATAAGAGCTCTATATCTGGGACAGTCTATCAAGATGAATTTGGATTATTTAACTACACAGCAACTGTCCTTGTTTTGAGAACAAAATCTACCTATAAGAATACCACTGTTAATATACGACATAGTAATTCTATTCCCAGGTATCTACCTCAGGTAAATGAAAGCGTGTGTCCACACAAAGATTTGTACAATAATATTCATAGCAGCTTTATTCATGACAGCCCCAAACTGGGAACAACTTAAATGTCCATCAGCTTATGAATGGGACTAAAAGGTGGTATATCCACGCAGTACAATACTATTCAGCAATAAAAGAGAATGAAGTACTGATACATGCAACAATGTGGAAGAACTTTAAAAACATTATACTAAGTAGCAAAATACAAACAACATCCAGAAAAGGCAAATTTACAGAAACAGAAAGTAGATTAATGATTGTCTGGGACGAGGGGCAATAATGAGGATTAACTGTAAAAGGACATGAGGGATCATATTGGAGGCATTCAAATGTTTTAAAACCAGTTTATGATGATGGTTGAGTCATTTAGTAAAGCTACTAAAAATCATTGAAAAATCATTAAAAATGAAAAATTAAAGTTAGGAAAAAGTAATGGAAGTAATGCAAGTGCAAAGCATTTTGTACAACATCAGGTACAGAGTAAAAATGTCAATAAAACTTGGCTAATGGTATTTTTTATAAACAATTTCCACTATTCATATATGCATACTAGCTTTCCCACTAAATGTCAAGATCCGATGAAAACAAATGTCACTTCTTGAAAGCTGATTCTCTCTCCATTTAATTTTTAATCCCAGATGTGTTTCTTACATAACATAGCTGTGGGAGATATAAAAAAATTTAGCCATTATGATGGTCTTAAGGAGAGAAGGTAAGACCTGTATTCATTTAACCATAGTGCGAAACAGTATATGATTGTAACCAGGAGAGCGGTTGTGCCTTTTATTTTTTTTAATTATTCAATGCACCAGCTAAGACTAAATTGGAGAAACATTGTATTTGAACTAAGCCCTTTAATACATACATACATATGTATGTTCATTCACTCATTCATTCATACACAACTCTGTTCATTCATTAACCGTATGCATGACACTTTCAATAATACCTCTAATAATTATCAGTGACTTTAATATTAATGTAGATAAATCTTTAACGACCTTGGCTTCACAGTTTCTTAATCTCGTTTCCTCCAATGAGCTTTTCTCTTCAGCCAACCATTCCATGATCACATGCTAACTTAGTCATTAGCAATACATGTTTGCTCATCCTTTAATATGTGTTTCAAGCATTTCACTCTGTGAAGGTTATTCCCTTCAGTTATTCCCTGACTTCAACAATTCTTTGACCTTATAGGGATTGATAATCTATTAATGTTACCAGGTTTTTATATGCTTCCCACTTCTCTAAATCCACTATAATATTTTTACTTTCCACCTCACTCAGATTCCACAATACATTATGATAACCCTCTTACATGCACCCTCAATTTAATCCTCCGACTTTGTCCCCCATTACACTTGTCCAAAATCTTGGGTTTCAAGTAGGACCTGAAATATGATAATGTTGGTCAGTGTTCAAAATGGAGTGGAAGTAGTCACTAAAATAAGCAGAGGCATTATAACAAAGTACTAGAAAAATATCTGACTCAACTGCTACAGTGATTGAGAAATATTATATGAGATACGTCATAAAAATCAAACATGTGGAGAAGACCCAGATTTCTAAACCATTTTTGAATTTTGCATCTTCATCAGTCTAAAAACCTTAATAGCCTAGTATGTTAACAAATAAAATCCAAAAATTAAATTTGCCTTTTTTTAAAGAAATATTTTAAAAGGTATTTTTTTAATGCTGCATAATTTGAGAAATATGAACATGTTCTGAACAGTCACCAAATCAAGGACAGAAATCTAAGGTTTAATCACAAATGAATACTGTTAATGAACATAATATTATAACAATCATTTTGATTTCTACTTGCTTTCCTCCAGGGGTGAGAAAATACTGGTCTCAAGTTCTGGTGTGTGTTATCTAAAAGACTGTTCATACAGTTACCATGTAAGTATTTTGCTAAAATCTGAGAAGCTAGCTAAGTATATTTGTTTCTTGACAGCTAGTATACAGCTAACAATGAGTTCGTTCCATCTGCTTTAGGCTTGTGCCGCATAATGAATGTCATTCAGTGACAGCTTAATTCTGTTGTGCTGATTATCTCAAACCTGAATTTTATGGCAATGCAGAATCGCTCTCTCGTTTACCTTTATATGCCCGATAGAACGTATAATTACAATTGGGATTATCCTAATCCATTTTCTATCTAATGAGCTAAATTAATATTAAATCCAAAATGGAAAATAATTCAGCATATTTTAACTCTTCTTCACTCTGACATGCTTTTATTTTTACAGCTTCACTTAGCTTGATCCATTACCGCCCTTCTGGCACACACTCTAAATTAATTCGTTTTATAATCTCATGAGTTGAAGTCATTGGCATTTGACCCGGAAATAAAAATGTTACAATTATTAAGCCACAAAAAGGCAAGTGGTAATTTGAATTTCAGTATCTATATTATAATGCACATGTAGAGAGGACATTTTGATAATAATGATTTATCTTTTAATGAAATAGTGTCTCTAAAGGAGATTGAATAAAAAAGTCTGAGATGGTTGAAACAGATTACCTTTATTACTGATATCAAAACTCTTATTACTGTGTGAATTCTACAGTAAAATTCATAAAATGAAGAATAAATAATGCATTTATGTTAAGAGGTAGCTCTTTTTCTTTCCCTGTTGCATCTACCTCTTATAAAATGTGCTTCTGATAAGCGAAAAGGAAATCAGTAATTGGTCACATAGAAAGCATTAGAATTCTGGAAATGAACCAAAGAATGTCTATTTAATGAACATATGTAATACGTAAAGTGATTATCTAAGTAGGGCATGAATGAAACTAATACACATAATATTTGTTTCCAGTCTCAAATAAGTTTTGGGCTAGTTGGTAATATATTGGAAGATGCAGGGAACTTGAACATATAAAATAAAGGAAAACGTATAATAAATGAATAATCAATATATTAGGTAGCATTTAAAGAAAAATTTAACTATATAGAAACAAATATTAGTTTCACTTCAGGTGATGGTTGAGTAGCTCCTTTCAGAATCACCTTCCTGCAGAAAATAATTATAAACTCTGGTGGAAACACTTTTTGAAAGCCCTAAAGAATGGCCAAAAGTAAACAAGAACTAGAGGAAAGGAAAGTACTTTGAGTAGAAGTCCTGGGAATAAGGCTTCTTCCCTGAGGGCATTCCCCAATTTTTATGAGATTGCTACAACTAAAAGAGAACACTGTAGTATTATTGGCTTTAGGAGTCAGAAGTCAGAGTTTGGGTTTGCCTGAAGAGCTGAAAGTGATAGAGAATTCTGAAAGGAGGGAGCCATAAAAGGGGGATTCCTCAGATATACATATAAATTCTGCCTATATTCTTGGATAGTCGCTGAATGTGCTCCATCTCATAGCACACAACAGCTGAAAGGCTGAAAGAATTGAACACTTTCAGCTGCTGCCCATCATGAAGGTAGGGGTTGAGGGGTGTGGTATGGTCAGGTATAGAGCTGGGATTCAAATGATTCGAATTACTACCAGCTAGAACAAGAATAAGAGAGAGATATCAGAATCCAGAATCTCTACAACATCCCATCCACAATGTGCATTATATAATAAAATCTTTCTAATTATGTGTGGAAACAGAAATATGACTCAAGAGAAAAAGCCCTAAATATACTGAAAACATACAGCTAACATTACATTTACTTAGGAAACATCAAATACTTGTCTCCTAAGACTAAGAAGAAGGCAGAGTCTGCACTCTGTTCAATTTGTACTGAACTCACTAATTACTGGAGAAAAAAAAAAAAAAGAAATAGAAAGCATAAAGACTAAACAAGAAGTAAAATGGTATTTATTTACAAATGACATGATTATTTGTGTAGAAAACTCTAAAGAATTCATTTAAAAACTACCATAAAAAATAAGGGATTTTAATGAGATCACAGGATATAGAATTAATATATACATATTGTTTGTACTTTTTTATATACTAGCAATCAAAAATGAAAAAATGTAAATACATTTACAATAACATCAAAATACTTAAAATACTGATAAATGAACTTAACAAAGAACAGTCAAGATCTCAACCATAAAAAAAAACCGAAACATTGAGGAGAAAAATTAATGAAGACTTGAATAAGTGAAGAGAGATATCATTTCTTTGGGAATGGAAGACTTATCAAGTTGTCAATTCTGTGTAAACTGATATTCAGATTAAATTTAATCTAAATAATAATCTGAGCAGGGTATATTTTTGTAGAAAATGATATGTTGAATCTAAAATGTATATGATGATTCAGAGTACTTAGAAAAGTATAACTACATTAGAGGGCTTATACTACCTGACTTCGAGAATCAATATAAAGTTATGGTAATCATTGCATAATGATAGACAATAGTTCAATGTCATAGAACAGGGAGTGCAGATAGGCCCTCATTTATACAGATGGTTGATATCTGACTAAAGCGTGCATGCACATGTATCAATGGAAAAAGAAATGTTTGTTCCAACAGATGGTGCTGGACAAACTAGGACATGGAAAATAAATGAACCTTGACCTTTACCTCACAACCTCCACAAATTTAATATAAGATGGATCATAGATCTAACTATAAAAAAGCTAAACATAAAATTTAATGAAGATAGAATATCTTCAATAACATGGGGTAGGCAAATCTTTCTTAGCCAAGACACAGAAAAATATAAGTGTAATAAATTAAAAATTACAATTTAGATTTCATCCAAATTGAAACTTTTGCTCATCAAAAGACATAAGAAAATTAATTGGTAAACAACAGATCTGGAGTATTTACAAATTACATGTATGACAAATTCCCTACACTCAATAGTAAAATTTGAATAAAAATAGACAAAAATATTGAACAGGCACATCATAATGAAATATAGATGAATAATGTAGAAAATTTAAAAGACTGACATCTCTGAATATTGGAGAGGAGCTGGAACAAATGAAGAAGATCGAATGCAATGCTTTTTGGTTTGTAAAATAACACCATTTAAAAACTATAAGAAACTATAAGAAAGTTTCTAATAAAGTTAATCATACACATGTACTATGATGGAGTAATTCAAATTCTAAGTATTTCTCAAAATGAAAAATTTTAAATGTTCACTAAAAGATTTATGCAAGAATGTTAATAGCAGCTTTATTCATAATAGCCAAAAACTGGATGCAACCCAAATGTCCACCAACAAGAGAGTGGATGAACTAATTGTGGTGTTTCATAAAAAGGAACACTACACAACAGAAAAGACTGATACACTCAACAGTGTGGACATTACAATAAGCAAAATAATCTAGACACAACATGTTATATACAATATGATTTTATTTATATGAGGTTCTAGAGCAAAAAAAAAACCTAATTCACTGGGAAAAAATCAGAAAGTGGTTGTTAGGGTTCTGGAGATTTGACAGGAAAGGGGCATGAGGAAAATTTGGGGGATGATGAAAATACCCATCTCGATGGATGTGTGGGTTTCACAAGTGTATGCATTTGTTCAAATTTATCAGATCTCACAGTTAAAATCTTTGCATTTCAGGGTATGTAAATTTCAACAAATTTCACACACATACACACAAAGAATGATAAAAATATTGAATCAATTTGAGAAATTGTATTTCACAGTGGTGTGGGTTAGCAATTTTGAAACTATTTTACATGTATCTAGGCTTGAGAGAATGGGTTAATACAATGAAATACTGGGAGCCTTTGCAGTTTTCCACAGATGTCTTGCTAATGTACACTCACACCAACAGTGCTAGTTGTTCAACATCCCTATCAAACAGATATTTCTGGCCTCTTTATTCTAGAACCAAGCTGAATTTTGTCCCTCCCGCACATTTGGTCAGGAGACTTATGTAGGACACAACTTGAATAAAGCAAAGAGCTTAGAACACATCTCTGGAATGTGTCAGCAACAACGGTCCCCAACCTTTCTGGCACCAGGGACCGCTGGGGGTGGGGTGGGGGTTCCAGATCATTCAAGCGCATTACATTTATTGTACACTTTATTTCTATTATTATTACATTGCAATATAGAAGGAAATAACTGTACCACTTACCATAATGCAGAATCAGTGGGAGTCCTGAGCTTATTTTTCTGCTACTAGACGGTCCCATCTGGGAGTGATGGGAGACAGTGACACCTGAAGTGTGTTGCTTATGTTCAGTCTACTCCATGATCTCGTTCTGGTTGCTGTCACTGCAGAAAACACTGCTTCACAAAGATAGAATGTTGGAAATGAATCAGACTTTATAGTGCTTTTGTGGCAATCTCAGGTTATTCCTCCTTGTCTTTAATCCAGAATGTATGGAGATTTAAAGTTGTCTCAAACATACGTTTAAGGTCATCGTCATTTGTGATCTCAAGCAGTTGATCCTCTTCTAGCACGGACAAAGCCGATTCACCCGGCTTATTCACAAATGGGTCGCAGATCCATTCCTTCACAGGTCAGGGATCTTTTGTGGTTGGAAAGTAATGCTCTAACTCTTTTGAAAGCTGAGATAGGTAATCATACACCAGCTGGGAGAAAGAAGGCCCTGGCTCACTTTCTTTCAAAGTTTCTGCTAATGTCAAAACACGTCAAAAATCCCAATGTTCCCTTGTATCCCCCATAACTCCAGTTTGGCTTTGAATGCAGCCACTTTACCTCCCGACATGAATAGCGTTGTCGTTCTCCTCTGAAGTGACAGATTGAGTTGGTTAAGCAGATGGAATATGTCACACAACTAAGCAAGTTCTGAGACTGATTTTGTGTCGCTGAAATGGGATGCCAGTGGTGACTATTTTTCTAAAAGAAATCTCTGGAACAGCTCTTATAACTTAAAAACTCTAGCCAGTGATCAACGTTTAGAAGCCATCTCACTTCCGTGTATGAGAAAAGACATGTTTCCTCTGCGTCCATCCCCTCACAGAGCTGCACAAAGAGATGTGAGTTAAGGGCTTGTACTTTGATGTGGTTGATTATTTTAATCACATCCTGCAAAATGTTAAGACCAGAGGAACCAATGGTCTCCAACCTTTTTGGCACCAGGGACTGGTGCTCCTATGAGAATCTAATGCCTGATGATCTGAGGTGGAGCTGAGGCGGCAAAGCCAGAGCTAGGGAGCGGCTGCAAATACAGATGAAACTTCGCTTGCTTACCTGCGGCTCACCTCCTGCTGTGCAGCCCGGTTCCTAACAGGCCATGGACTGGTACTGGATTGTGGTCAGGGGGTTGGGGACCCCTACTCTAGATCCCACATCGAGTCACTCCTCTAAGTGTGAGCAACACCTCA
>NW_011889643.1:0-1112 GCF_000151845.1 Pteropus vampyrus
ATTTGCTAATTTGTGTTTTTTGAGACTTTTGTTCATTTCATTTAATTGTCAAGTGAGTTGGTATGAAAGTGTTTGTAATTTTTAAAATTTTCTTTTAAATGACTATAGGATCTGTAGTAATATTCTTCTTTCATTCTTGATATTGGTAATTTGTGCTTTATTTCTTTTTCATTATCAATCTTTTAAAGGCTTATATATTCATTATTTCAAAGAATCAATTTTTGGCTTTGTTGATTTTTCTCCATTGTAAGTTGGATTATCATTTACTTGTTTTCTGCTCTTTACTATTTCATCCCTACAAGTTCTTTTTGGATTTGATTTGTAGCTTCTTGAGATGGAAGGTTAGCTAATGAATTTTTAGCCTATCTTCTATTCTAATACACACATTTAAATCATGAAGAATGGAAATAAATTCCCCAATAAGTACTGATAATGTATTATTTTCACCATCATTTAGTTCACTATATACTAATTTCCATTTGATTTTTTTTTTTTTTGTCCAGTACATTATTTGGCAATATATGTTAATTTCAAAGGAGTAGGGTACTTTCCCAGTATACTTATTTTGAAATTGATTTCTAGCCAGTTTTTCAGTAATCAGTGAATATATTCTAAATTATTTTCATTCTTTAGATTTTTTTTGAGCTTACATGTATGATGCAGCATATACTCAATTTTGAAAAATGTTTTATGAAGCTACAACATGTTTCCTTTGTTTAGTATTTGCGTGGTATATTTTCTTCCATTCTTTTTTCCTAGTGTGTCTATGTCTGTATATTAAGTTTTATTTCATTTTTCCTCCAAGCTTTACTGGGAACATAACTGGTATAACATTGTATAAGGTGAAGGTGATATATTTATATGTTGCAAAATGATTAAGGTATGTTTCTAGTACACAAAAACCTCTTGTAGAGGTTTTTTTTAAGTAGTTTGAAAATAGGTCATTTATTAAAATGTTTAGCCATTTGCATTTAAAGTAATTATCTACATACTAAAGTTCATATTTACCATCTTTTACTCATTTTCTATTTGACCTACCTGTTTTCTGTTTGAAGTAACTTCCTGCTGCTATCACAGCACAGTGCCCGGCTAGCACCCTCTATTGGCAAAGC
>NW_011889643.1:1162-4554 GCF_000151845.1 Pteropus vampyrus
CAAGCTTTACTGGGAACATAACTGGTATAACATTGTATAAGGTGAAGGTGATATATTTATATGTTGCAAAATGATTAAGGTATGTTTCTAGTACAAAAAAACCTCTTGTAGAGGTTTTTTTAAAGTAGTTTGAAAATAGGTCATTTATTAAAATGTTTAGCCATTTGCATTTAAAGTAATTATCTACATACTAAAGTTCATATTTACCATCTTTCACTCATTTTCTATTTGACTTACCTGTTTTCTGTTTGAAGTAACTTCCTGCTGCTATCACAGCACAGTGCCCGGCTAGCACCCTCTATTGGCAAAGCCTCATGTTGTCAACTGACAAAGGAGAAATGTTCATAGGATGAGGAGAGGCTTGCAGCACATCCAGACACGTGGTCTCTAAGGCAGATGGGAACTTCATCTCTAAAGGTTTGGGGACTAGAACAGATATGGTGTAAATTGATGGTTGCTAGATATTTGAGCGACCAGTTTGTTCACTGAGCGGTGTGGAGTAAGACTGGGAAGATTGCATATGATCAGTTTAATATTATTGTTTTGAGGCATTGTGCTCAGTGCTTCATATACATTGCCTCTACTCCTTATGAAAACCGTGAGAGAAGAATATTATTAGCCACATTTTACAGATGAGGAGACGGAGGCTCAGAGAGGTTAAGTAACTTGTTCAAGACAGCAAATGAGTAGTGGGGCCAGAATTAAAATCCTAGCCTATCTGCCTCCAGGGCCGACATTCTTGCTAACGACTGTACTTTACATGGTACTTAAATGAGTATGATTCTCTTACAGGCCCCACCATGTGGATGCCTCCAAGGCAGAACCAAAGCTGGGTTTCCGAATTTATCCTGCTTGGCTTCTCCAGTGACCCCTTGTCCAACAGGATCCTCTTCATTGCCTTCCTTCTCCTCTACCTGAGCTCAGTCCTGGGCAATGGGCTCATTGTCACCCTGATCTACCTGAACATGCATCTTCATACTCCCATGTACTTCTTCCTCTGTATCCTCTCCCTGTTGGACATGAGCTACATCACTACCACCATGCCCCAGATGTTGGTACATCTTCTTGCTCATTCTCAGACTATCTCCTTTGCTGGCTGTTGGCTACAGATGTATATGTTTGGTGCCCTGGGCTTGACTGAGTGCATTTTATTTGTAGTCATGGCTTATGACCGATACATAGCCATCTGTCACCCACTGCATTATACTGTCATCCTCAGCTGGGGCCTGTGTGCACGCCTGGCAGCTGGGGCCGGGGCCTGTGGTTTCTTCTCCTCTCTGATCCATACTTTCTTCACCATGAGGCTGCCATACTGTGGGCCCAACATAGTCAACCACTACTTATGTGAAGGCCCCTCGGTACGAAGCTTGGCTTGCATGGATACCCATCTCATTGAGATGGTGGACCAGGTTATAAGTGTGCTCGTGGTTGTTGCCCCAATTTCAATCATTTTTGCCTCTTACATCCGCATTGGCCAGGCCATTCTCAAGATCAAGTCCACACAAGGCCGCTGCAAGGCTTTCTCCACCTGTGCTTCCCACCTGACTGTGGTCACACTCTTCTATACTCCAGTCACCTACATCTACATGAGGCCCAACTCCAGCTCTTCCCCCGAGCAAAACAAACATATCACACTCTTTTACAATGTCTTCAACGTCCTGCTCAACCCTTTGGTCTATAGTCTGAGGAACAAGGACATCAAAGTTGCTTTTCTCAAAGTGATGGGACAGGGTGGCATGAACTCGTGAATTGGGAGCTGAGAGAGGCCGGGGGTAGAAAGTCCAATGCTGAAGAAAGGGACAACATCTATAGTGTATGCAATCAACATTGTGCATTTGCACCAACATAGTGCTTGTTCAGTAGAACAAATGTGGCACATAAAACCAATGTGTCTGTCTTGGTCAGCTTCTACACTGTGGTGCAGTGGCTTACAGAAGCAAAAGATCTTTTACTGCTCATGTTCCATGTCAGTGGTAGGTGTCCTGTGGCCTTCTGCCATTGGATTCTTGGGTTGAACCTGAAGGAAGAGGTTCTATCTGAAACATGCCATGCTTAGGACACAGGGAAAAGAATAACAGCTGACATATATGATATCTCTTAAAGTTTCTGCTCAGAAGTGACACACATCTCTTTGCTCACATCCTATTGGCCAAAGTAAGTCACATGTTGAAGCCTAATGGCAAAAGAGCAGGAAGTGTCTTTTTCCCCAGAGAAAAGTAATGCAGGTCACATGGCAATGATTATGGATATATAATCCTTCTACAGCAAGAGCAGTAAATAATGAAGTTGATAATACAAGCTAACATAATAGCACTGGAACCAATAAAATATATGTAACCCACATGAAACATGATAACTGTAAGTGATGTAGTACAGGGACACAGTAGACTACCAAGATGAGGTAGGTACTCAAAGTGGTACATGTATACAATAAATATCTATAGACAACACTGAAAATTAAGCCAATGGTTTATGGAAACAATGCAGCTCACAGACCTGATTTGGTGCATGGAACCAATACAGCTCAAGGAGCTAACACGGTGGGTATACTCTGTATTTTGTTGTATAAGGACATGGAACCTAACATTAAGTGACTTTGTTTCTAGCCATTCTTGCTATCTTGTTTTGTGACTTGGGACAATTTACTTCTTTTATCTAGGTCTTACTTTATACATCTATAAAATGAGTACTTTAAATTTAATTGACACTGTGTCTCCAAACTTCTATATTCTGGTAGGTGGAGCACAGGAAATTACAATAAACTGTAAATCCTCTGTAAACCATAAGGTGAATAAATAATCCACAAAAAAATAAGAGTTGTTGCATGTATGTTGCCCATCTATAAACCATATGGGCAGCACACATAGCAGTGACTCATTATTCCAAGAGATCTAAATGACATATAGAGTTCTCTAAGAATCCTGGCAGAGAGCCTCAGAGTTAGCATAGACATGCAGCTCTCTGCCAGGCCCCAGTGGCCCAGAGGTCTTGGGGATAAGTCAATTAAGTTTCAGCATTTCTTGTGCATATATTATGGCCCAGTCAGAATGAGACCCCATGGAAACCAAGAGAGATATGTGGAGAAACTTTCAGTCATGAAACTGTAATCCAGAATCCAGTGATCTGTGGTGACCGACGACCTCACAGCAGTGAAGTTCCCTCAGTGGGTGTCAGATGCAGAAGACCAGGTTATATCTCACCCACTCCTACCCACCACTGCACACCTTAGCACTTTGTAAGCCCTCTGGAGATTGGAGTCCAGGAGAGGGGAAGGGAAAACCCAAGAAGATAAAATTATTACTCCCACCAGTGGAATAATAGCCTAAAATAGAAATTAAGTTTAATTATTGAAAAACCAAGTTGCAGAATTCAGAGGAAATAAACGGAGTTAT
>NW_011889643.1:6174-6926 GCF_000151845.1 Pteropus vampyrus
CCTTTAAAGTGAGCACGATGCTAAACTTTCTTAGAAGGCACTGGAAGGACACTGCAGGAAGAATTAGTTTCCCTGCATTTTCCAGCCTGGGCCACTTGCGGCCCAGAAGATACTACGACCTTGGAATCTCAGTCTGGTACTCTCTCATCATGGAAATCAGAGCTCCACACTGCCAGCCACCTGCCTGATTCCTTCCAGAAGCCTTGGAGTGTTCTGCACGCAGCCACCTTGTGCACTTGCAGCAAGCCTCTACCAGCATGCATACAGCACCTGTAGTCTTCAGGGTCACAGAATGAGAAGTTATTCCATCTGCAAACACATGCACTATGGAGGCTTTCTGTCCCATTAGCACCCAGCATCTGTATGTTCACACCACTGTTTGCCGGCTCCCTTCCCTACACTCTGGAAGGTGGCCTATAGTTCGCAACTCCAGAGGAACTCTGGCTTTGCCAAACCAGTGAAATCTGCCTTTCACGTGAAACACACTTCCTCCAATGAGAACTGAATCCCTCCCAGGTCTGTCTTAACTTGACTTCTATCCCTTGGCCCTCGGATACCATATAGTGTTTCTTTATGTCTTATAGTTACTCTCATCATAGTTAATATTTCTTTATATTAAATCTCCCCTGTTTAAATTATTGAGTAGTTTCTAACTTCTTATTGGACAAAAACAGTTACAGTCTCTCTAACCCTTCAAAGTAAGTATTCTTATCTCCATTTTACCAAAGAGAAAAACTGAGGCTCAGAAAACT
>NW_011889643.1:6976-8414 GCF_000151845.1 Pteropus vampyrus
TTATTGGACAAAAACAGTTACAGTCTCTCTAACCCTTCAAAGTAAGTATTCTTATCTCCATTTTACCAAAGAGAAAAACTGAGGCTCAGAAAACTTGTGTTCAGGATGCTTAGGGATTCATATCCTTAGCCCACAATTAGTGAATGAAGAGGCTGACATTTCAACTCTGTTCTGTCTATTCCATTTCTGGTTGCTACTACTGAAAATTTTCAACCATTGGGCTTCCATCTATGTCTTATGTTCCTTCCATAATGAGCATCATCTCTTTTTCATAGAGGTTTCTCTCTGAAATTCTGTTTCCTAAAAATAAGGCATATCCCAAATCTTCCCTTTGTCCTCCATCTCTTTCCATTGTACTACTATCTTGATGTAGTCTGGGTACATGATCAGCTCTTGTAATGTTTCTACTACCCTTACCTTTGCCCTTGTGACTTGGGGACCTGGTGCATCCTGCTGATCTTTCTGTATGGCTCCTGCCAGCTCTCTCTCCCAATACCTCAGCAACTCTCCTAAACCCCTTCCTTATTACATTCCAAAGCTTCTTCAACAAAGTCTATAACCAGCTGTGAAATGTGAAGTCAAATATTATCCTTCCTTATACAAGTTATAATCATCACAATGCCACCAATACCAGAATCATCATTAATTCCTTATTGAGTTCACAGCACTTCACTGACATCTGGCTGCAATGAATCTGTATCACCTCCATCTGAACCATAACTTCTATCGAGAGCTCTTAGTTAATGAAGGCTCAACAATTCTGATGCTAAAGAGGCTCAACATTAATCAGAAAGAGGACTAATAGTTTGAATCATATGCAAGTTCTTTCTTGGCACTCTGTGTACAGTTGGGTCTCTTGATATTTGAGGATAGCCCAGCTGCAGAAGCCATCAACAAGTAGCAGACAGGTACCCACCTTCACATTTCCCCAAATAGAAGTCAATAATTTTTACCTGTCCATCAGGTTATGGGAGGGAATGGGGTGGAAACACCACAGAACATGTAGTTTTAGGCCTGGTTTTGGCCTTCTGTTCTCCAGTGGCCTCACTCAGAGACCCTGCTTCAGCCTATTAACTTGAGAAAAGCCCTCTTCACATCTTTGTTTCTGAGGCTATAGATGATGGGGTTGAGAAAGGCAGAGATGACATTGTAGAACAGAGCCAGTTTCTTGTCCTGCTCTGGGGAGGCATTGGCCCCAGGGTTCATGTACATAAACATGGCAGGTTCACAGAACATGGTTACCATGGTGATATGGGAGACACAGGTGGAGAAGGCCTTGAGTTGACCCTGGGTTGAAGGAATTCTCAAGATGGTGGCAAAGATGCGAATATAAGAGGTCAGAATGAAGGAAAGGGGTACCAGGAGAAGGATGAAGCCCAGAGTGAAATCAACTCGGTCATTGAGGGATGTGTCTGCACAGGCCAATTTTAGAACAGCA
>NW_011889643.1:8464-8776 GCF_000151845.1 Pteropus vampyrus
ACCAGATGCACCAACATCTGGGCACAGTGGTGGTAGCATAACTCATGTCTAGCATGGAGAGGACTCTGAAGATGAAGTACATGGGTGTGTGGAGATGGGAGTCCAGGTAGATTAAGGTGACAATGTGCCCATTGCCCAGAAGTGTAGAGAGGTAGAAGAAGAGAAAGATATTGAAGATTATATTAATTTTTGAATCTCTGGAGAAGCCCAGAAGGATGAACTCAGACACGGAGCTGTGGTTCTCCCAAGAAAAATACTTCATTCTCCTTCAGCTGCAGAAAAAGAAATGGACCTGCTAGTGGCCCAGCTTAA
>NW_011889643.1:10046-15078 GCF_000151845.1 Pteropus vampyrus
GAACTCAGACACGGAGCTGTGGTTCTCCCAAGAAAAATACTTCATTCTCCTTCAGCTGCAGAAAAAGAAATGGACCTGCTAGTGGCCCAGCTTAACTTCATATTCAAGTAACATGGTCATTTGGTTGCTGGGAAGGCCAGTGTTTATTTGGATTCTACTTAGGAATAATATCAGTTCAGAGATGTAGGACTACTTGAGGTGAAGCTAAATTTGAGGAGGGGAGGGACACCTTCATGGAAATTTCTGTTTCTCAGCCCCAAATCTTTTTCCAAGACCTCCATGGTTTTATTTCATTCTGTCTATCAGCTCCCGCAAAGCCATCTGCTTTCCTTCCCTTCAGGAGCTACCAACACATAGTGCATTGCTTGCGGGCTCTTTTCTCCTAGTCCTGGCTGAAGAATGAGACGATGGTTTGCAGCTCTCTCCTCCCTCTTCTCTGAAGACAAGCAGTAAGAACACTTTCCTTTGGGACTTTAAACATCTGATTACTCTAGTTATATAGACAGGGTGAGTCAGATATGTCAGAGAATTATATAACTCCAGAAACCTTAAAAGAATTTAGAAAGTTTTACCCAGGTCTATGTTTCTTGAATCTTTTGGGCTTCCGGAAGCTTCCTCACATCTGACTTTCTTTTAGGTGGTGTCTTTCACTGCTCTGCCTTTTCCTGGCCTTTCCCATAACTAAAAGAAAAGGTTCTTGCTTGACCCTAAAGCTCTAATTGAGGCAGAGTAACAGCTGTCTTTTTTGCTTAAAGACAGATTTGTCATCTCTAAGTCCTTTCAGCCTGGTCAAAATACTCCTTCCAATGGTAATCTATCCTTTAGAGTCCCTTTCTTTCCTGGAGTTGAGACTTATGATAGTCAGGAAGCCCCAGTTTAAGACTGTTCTCGGATTTAATATATTTCTTCACAATTAGTGCTGATTCTGTGATGCCGTAGAATGTGGTGCATTCTAGTGCAAGAGCATGGAATTTGGAATCAGGGACTTGAGTTCAAGTCTTAATACTTCTACTCTGGCCCTGTTCAAGCAATGAAATCTCTTCGATGCTCAATTTCCCAGGGCGAGAACCCATGAGAAGTAACACATGATATGTGTGAAGTACCTAGCATTGAGTCCAGCACAGGGCTGCAACTCAGTAATTCTAGTTTCCATCAAATCCTCTTTCTCATGGTTTCACTTATCAGATTGCCAACATTTATCTAATGGTCAAGAAATGGTCTTTGTTGACCATTTGATAAACGACACCATGAGGAAGAGAAGTTGAGGACATCTCACCTATCAGGCCCTGTAGTAGGAGCTGGAGAGAAATGGAGAAACAAGATGTGGTATTAAACTTGCTGACCCATGAGAGGATCAGACAAAATGTCTAGGATGCATTTTTACTAGTTTTGCTAGTGGAGCAGAAGGGTTTCTGGTTCTCAATATCTGGAGTTAAGGACTTGGCCGTCTCTCTATGCTCTTCTTCTTCCAGTTTTATCTGGACGTGATGCCTGGACCATTGCAGTAGTCTCTCAATAGGCATCCCACTCCCAGTCCTTGCTACATACTTGATGTCTAGAATATGGCTCAGAATTGAGGAATAGAGGAGAGTTCAGAGGAGAGAGGGATGAAGGGCCAGGGAGAGATTAATATGGGGCTCCAAGTTCACTATGACCCTCCTTTGCAGCCATCCCAGGGCATGGCCTAGGGCTGTGCCAGAGAGGAATGCCAGGACATTATTATCCCTTCTGAAGGTGGTTACTTCCCTCCGCTTCCCCAACGAGAGAATCACAGCTCTTCCCAATTTCAGTGTCTTCCTCTAGCTCAAAGACTGCCCTGAACCTTCAATTAACCCCTTTCTCTGACTTATCATCTCTACCTTTATTTCTCCTACCAGTGTCTTTTCTCATACCCTCGGTGGGCTGAAAAGGAGGCCAAACTGCCTCAGTTCCATAGCAACATTTTTCACTTTCTTCCACTTTTCTCCCCACTTCCCCTGAGGAGCACAGTCAAAAGACAAATAGAGAGGAAGAAAGACAAAAGATGGAGAAATCAATGAATAGAGGAGGACAGAGGTCCGGGAACAGAGCGTATAGATGCTTAGGCTTGGAGGGTCTGATGTAAATAGAAAGGAGGTGGATGAACACAGTGGGACAGAGAAAGGGACAGGTAGGGAGCATCAGGCAGAGGATGTCTAGGGGTGGGTCTGCATGGCTCAGGCCCCTGCTAGGGCCCTTCCTTTCCTTACCTGGTACTGGGCTCTGTGAGGGATGAGCCAGGAGTCTGCTAGTTCTTAAATTTCTCTTTGATTATTTTTCATTCTTATGTTTCTCTCTTCTTCCTTCCGGTTTATGTCCAGATTTCTGTCTTTTGATATCACTGATCCTTTCCTCCATTTGGTTGACTCTATTTCTCAAGCTTGTTATTTCATTTTTCAGCTCTTACAATGTATTTTTTTTTTATCTCCAGAAGATCTATTCTGTTCTTTTTGAGGGTTTCAATCTCCTTACTCTGCTCATCTAGTTGTTTTTTTAATTCCTGAAATTGTTGATATGACTTGCTTCGGAACTCATTGAGTTTTTTTCGGAAGTACCATCCTGGAGTCTCTGTCATTTAAGTTGCATATTTCTTTGTCTGTAAGCTTATTTTCTGGAGATTTTTCTCTTTCTTTCTGAGATGCCTTGTCACTTTGGTTGTTCATGGTGTTTAATGGACCATTTCTCCTCCTGGGCATTAATGGAAGTGTATGCTGCTGTTTTTCCAGAAAGAAGGTTTATTATATAAAGGTCTCTCTTGAGCCTGTTGCAAAGAAGGAGCTTTTCTTTTGGTTTCTAGTAGGTGGGGTCCAAGCCTCTTATATCCCTGCTTTATATAAAGCATTAAAATGCCTTTTTAAAAATTTTTCTTGCAGATATTTAATCACGCTCGCTACCCTCCGTTTCAGTCCCTATCGGTGTCAGAGACAATATGGGCAGTGTTTGCTCAGATTCCCCTAGGGCTCCGCAGTGATCAGTCTCAGAGGGTATGGGGGCTGCGGCTCAGCCTTGCTTTTGCAACCAGGGCCGGTAAAAATCAACTGTTGTTTCTCTGTGTTCCCATCCTGCTTCTCTGTCTTCTGCCCTGATGACTGGGCTCTTCCCCCCAGCACGGGCTGCTCACAGCAGTCCCAGGCAGGGCTGTTCAGGGAAGTTCCCGTGCCTTCATCTCTCCCCTTCCTCTTGTAGGGAGCTCCGGCTGCGAGAGGCAGCTGCTTCATTTCTCCAGTCCACCACCCGACACACCCAGGGTTCTGACTTGTGGTGGCTCTTATGCGCAGATCCCACGCTCGGACGTGCAGCTGTGCAGTTTGGTAGATTTGTTGCATTTTAGATATTAGCTTATTATTGTTTCTAGGAAAGATCTTGAGACGTCTCTCACTCTGCCATGTTTCCACCAATTCTCTCCATCACAACTTTGATTTGGTCACCAGCAGGATGAACAGAGCCTCTATCATCGCCAATTTTTTTCCCACTCGTGTGTCTCTTTCTATAAGTGAGGGAAACCTTTTGCAGAGGCCCCCAGCAGCCTTCCCACAAGTCTGATTGTTCAAAATCAGGTCACGTATTATCAAAACCAACTGATGGCAAGAGGGACACCACCACTAGCCTTTGACCAATCAGGATTCACGCTGGGGTGAGGGAGGAGGTTACTTTCCTGAGCACATGCCTGTGCTGAGAGTGAACTTGAACAGAATTAGGATCGTGTCAGCAAAGAAGAAGTGGATGTGGGAATTCTACTAGAATGACTGTGCCCTAAGGAAAAGGACACAACCAGACTTCTCAGGCATTACTGGACACTGGCTTTGAACTGACACTAATTCTCGAACACCCAAAATGTCACTTGGTCTACCAGTTAGAATGCGGGCTTGTGGAGGTTAGGTGATCGATGGGGTTTTAGCTCAGAGTTGGTGCAAGTAGTTCCTTGCGCTCCTCCTGTGGTTATTTCCCTAGTTCTGGAATGCATAATTGGAATAGATGCATTCGGGTCCCACATTGGACCCCTGACCTGTGAAGTGAGGGGTGTCATGGTAGGAAAGGTCAAGTAGATACCATTAGAACTACCTCTAATTATAAACATAGTAAACCAAAAGCAATACCACATTCCTGGAGGGACTGAAGGTTAGTGCCACTGGAAGGATAAAGGGGTGATGGTTTTACCACATCTCTATTTAACTCACCTATTTTGCCTATGCAGAAAACAGATGGATTTGGAGAATAACAGCAGATTATTGTAAGCTTAACAAGGTAGTGACTCCAATTGCAACTGCAGTTCCAGATGTGGTTTTAATGCTTGAGCAAATGGGCACATTCTCTGGCAACTGGTATGTAGCCATTGACGTGGCAAATACTTTTTATTTAATACCACTTAGTAAAGACCCCCAGAAATAGTTTTTGCTCACCTGTCAAGGCCAATAATACATTATTCCCTATTCTCTTTCAGGAATATATCTCTACTCCAAGCCTATGTCAGAATTTAGTGCTCAGGAATCTTGATTTCCTTTCACCTCCACAAGGCATCATATTGATCCATTACACTAATGATATTATGCTGCTTGGACCTGATGAGCGGGCATGTGATATGAGGCATAATGAGTTAAATGTTTTTAGATTTCACATGTAAGTGAGATCATACAGTATTTGTCTTTTTCTATCTGGCTTATTTCACCTACTATAATGCCTTGAGGGTTCATTGATCTTTTTTTTGTAATATATCTATTTAATTTTAGTTTATATAATTTAACTTTAATAATGGTCTTGTTTAACAACTGCCTCACAACATTACTGACATGTCAACAATTGAGCCTGGTGACCTGTGGCTGACTAGTAGGGACCTTAGAGCCCAACCTTCTCTTTCTGAAAAGGTGGGGAACCCAGGCCCAAACAGAAGGCAGACACTGGTACTCACAGTCATAGAAGGCATGGCCAGGCTTATGCTGGGGATTTCAACATATTATCTCATTTAACTCTCCCAGCACGCTCAGAAGGTTGGGGTTATTAAGAGATTCTTGTTATC
>NW_011889643.1:15667-18412 GCF_000151845.1 Pteropus vampyrus
AGCTCTCCTAGGATAGTCTGATGAGGAGACAGGACCATAAGGCATCAGCAGCTTGGCCCAGTGGGAGGAGCTTGGCATGGCCGAGGCTCCCTCTATCCGGGCTCCAGGACCTGAGAGGCAAGGCCTTCAGGAGCCAGGGCTGGCCTGGCCGAGTGCAGACAGCTGCACAATGGAGAGAAGGCAGACGCTTCTGCCTCCAACCTCTCAGAAATATAGGGTTTTTCTGGAGACTGGGCTGCCTCGAATACTGGCTCCCTAGACTCTGGTACCCACGGGGCTTCCTGTTCAGTCTCTTTCCCATAAGAGCAAGTGACAGCCTCTCTGTGACTTGTTTCTGCAGATACCCGAGTGGTGAGATGGTTGCTGGGCTTGAGGCTGTGCACAGGATCCAGGCATTTGTGGAGGATAGAGGTCAGAAGTGGCCAGGTCATCCAGGTCTTATCTGTATCTACACTCCAGAATCCCTCCATCTCCCTTCCCTCATTCCCTAGTGTTCTCTTCTTACTACTTCATAGCTCTATCCCCGCCCATTCCTTCTTTCTTCTTAGACCTCCTTCCTTTTTAAATTTATTCATTTAATAAATATTTGTTGATGATTCCTCTCTGTCGAGCCATGTTATGGGTTCTAGAAACAGAGTAGTGAATAACAGGATTCCTCGAGTTTAAGGATCTCCATGAAAGGACAGTGATGATTATTCTTGTTATTCTAGCCTTCAACAATGACAGTGTTTACTATGATCAAGACCCACTGCCTATGTTCTCTAGAGGCCTGAGATATTGTAAATTAACACAGAGAATGCTTGACAGAGAGTGTCTTAGAAGACCCTTTTAAAAAACTAAATGATGTCCCCCATCTCATGGAAATCAAATTTGACTCGGAGGCTGTTACAAAGATTTACTAAGCTCCAGAATGATAATAATTTCCAAGTCTCCTTCCATTAATTTCTTTTGCTTCCAGTACAATCCAAAGCTTTTTACATCCAAGTGATGGGAGCTGTTGGAGGAAAACTTATCATGAGAAATCGTTTGTGGCTACTACATAAGCCCTTTCTTCTAGGAAGATTCTAATCATGTCTTGTCCAGTAGTCATACCTCCTAGACTATGGTATTATAGTATTTCATGCAGATGGGGATGTTTGCATTCTTTACCTTTCCCACTTAGAGCCTGTTTGCTGGAAGCAGGCAAAGATAATGATTAAACATATAATGTAATATACATATGATATATAATTGAACTGTACACTTGAAACCTATATAATTATATTAACCTCAATACATTAAAAAAAAAAAAAGAGTTGGATCTGAAGCTAGACAGCCTCAGTTCCAATCCCAGATCCACCACACCAACCATAAATTTGGAACTAATCACTTGCTCTGTGCCTTAGTTTTTCATCCAAAGAATAGAGGTAATAATACTTAATTGAGGATGAGATAAAGTTAGTATGATGTTGCATGGCACACAGAAATTGCTCATTAAATATTAGCTGCTATTATTATTATTATTATTATTGAAATGGAGGTTATAAACTCGCACATATATCCATGCTTTATTACAAATATCCAAACTCAATTAGCTGGAACTAACAGAAGAGGAAAATGTTTTCCTGAATAGAAGATCTCAAACTTTATATCAGAATCCTCTAGGATTACTAGGATTATAATTTACCAGTAAGCACAGGCGCTGTGAGAAATAGCGAAAGCGTCTAATCAAGTTTTGGGAGTAGGAGATGGTGGGATAAGAAGGCTTCCTGGTGGGATGATACCTGGAATTGAGTCAAATGCGGAAATAAGGATTGGACATGCAACGGAGTATGTGTGGGCAGCAGGGATACAGCTGGTGATACTCTTTCATACTGAAGAGCTAGGCAAGGGCCTGAAGGTGTGACAGCGGTAGAGACTGAGCCTATTTGTTTGGCGATTATGCTTGTATGGGTAGAGATGTGATGGGAGAGAGAGTGGGTGCTGAGGCTGAAGAAGTCTGCAGGGGACAGATCATTTAGAAAGGGCTCCGTGTATCTGTCTAGAGGATGAAGCATTGGGAACTCTTAAAGAGTTTTAAGCAGGGGACAGATAGAAGCAGTGTTGTATTTTGAACAACCTCTTAAGGTAGTTCGTATGGATGATGCATTGAGAGAAGAGACCAGAAGCCAGGAGATCAGAGAGGTATTGATGCATGAATGCAGATGAGAAATGATGGGCTTCTGATCCAGGGCAAATGAAGGGGTGGCTCCGAGGGATATGTGAGTGGTCGATCGGTCAGGTGAGGGGGGTGGGGCAGGCTTAGTGAAGACTGAGAATGGCTTGAAATGTCCTTTGAGTCTCTACTCTCACCAAAGGTAACCTTTATATGAACCTACCACAATGTTTTTATCCATTATGCTGTTGATTGAAACTTGTGTATTTCCTTATTCGAGGCTATTTTGACTAGTGTTTTGAACATTTTTGTGCATGTCTTTTCTTGAACATATGTATGTATATATAAATATGCGGGAATTAGTTTAGGAAGAGAATTTCTGGGTAATATGGTATGCATATGTTCACTTTTAGGAGATACCACCAAACATTTACCAGAGGGAATGTACAAATTTACTCTTCCATCAGCAGTATAAGGAAGTTCTGGTTACTCTAACCAACAACAGGTGTTTTATTTTTTTTTCACGTAACTCTTCTGGTGGGTGTGTAATGATGTTACATTGAGGTCTTAGTTTGCAATTCCTGGATGACTAATGATGTCGATCACCGTTT
>NW_011889643.1:18722-21413 GCF_000151845.1 Pteropus vampyrus
CTTCCAGTTTTCCATATAAATTTTATAACCAGGTTGTCAATTTGTGAAAGAAAGGAAAACCTTCTGGGGTTTTGACTGGGGTTTCTTTGAACCTTAAATCAAATTTCCATCTTTATAATGTTGAATTGTCCAACTATGAACATGGCATATTCCTCCACTTACATAGGTCTTTCTAATTTCTCTAAATAATGTTTTCGGGCACATATTTCATTAGATCTCTTACTACATATTTGGTTTTAAAAAATCTTCTTACAAATTATTTTCTGGTTGCTAGTGTAGATAAATCCATTGGATTTTTGTATGTTTGCATGTTAATTTCAGTTTGTCTTTGAGTTCTTTTAGTTTTTCGACCTATGCAATTATGCAATCTGCAGAAAATGACAGTTCTTTCTTCCTTTCCAATCCTTTGGTCTTTCATTTCTTTTCATTGACTGATTTCACTAGCTAGGACCACCAGTACAACAGTTATTGGAAATGGTTACGGTGAACATTTTTGTTGCACTTCTATTGCTAGGGAGTAAGTTATCAATACTTCACCATTCAGTATGACATTTGCTGTGGGTTACTTCTTTTTTTGGAAATAATATTTATCACATTAAGAAGGAACCCTTCTATTCCTAGTTTGTGAAGGGGTTTATTTCTAGTCTTAATTGATTGTTGACATTTACCAAATGCTCTTTCTATATCTATTGATTATATACTTTTTTCTCCCTCCTTCCATTAACAAGATGAATTCCATTGTTAGCTTCTCAAATGCCAAATCAAACTTGAATTCTTGTAATAAACACAGTTCGATTGTTGATATATTTTCCTTTTAATGTTGCTGAATTCAATTGGCTAATATACTGTTCAGGAGTATGCTACAATGCTCGTGAGAGGCGTCTGTTTCTAAGTTTTCCTTCTCGTAATGTCTTTGTTATTTTTTCGTATTTAGTTAATGCAGATCTCATAAAATGATCTGGGGGAAATTTAACTCTTTTTCTATGCCTTGGAAGAGTTTGTTATGACTGGTATTATTCCTCTCTTATATATTGAAAGAATCCACCAGTAAAGCTATCTAGGCCTGGAGTTTTCTTTCTAGGAAAGTTTTAAATAATAGATTCGATTTTTTTTGAAAGACAGTGCACTCTTTTGACTTTTGTTACTTCTTGTGTCAGTTTTGGTAATTTGTGTTTTTTGAGACATTTGTTCATTTCATTTAATTGTCAAGTGAGTTAGTATGAAGTGTTTGTAATTTTTAAAATTATCTTTAAATGACTATAGGATCTGTAGTAATATTTTTCTTTCATTCCTGATGTTGGTAATTTGTGTTTTATTTCTTTTTCTTTATCCATCTTTCTCAGGACTTATATATTAATTATTTGAAAGAATGAATTTTTGGCTTTGTTGATTTTTCTCCATTCTAAGTTGGATTATCATTTACTTGATTTCTGCTCTTTGCTATTTCATTCCTACAAGTTCTTTTTGGATTTGATTTGTAGCTTCTTGAGATGGAAGGTTAGCTAATTAATTTTTAGCCTATCAACTATTCTAATATACACATTTAAATCATGAAGGAAGGAAATAAATTACCCAATAATCACTGATAATATTTTATTTCCATCATCATTAAGATCACTATATGCTAATTTTCTTTTGATTTTTTTTTTGTCTAATACATTATTTTGCAGTATATGTCCATTTAAAAGGAATTGGGTACTTCCATAGGATATCTATTTTGAAATTGATTTCTAGCCAGTTTTATGATAATCTGAGAATATATTCCAATTTATTTTCATGTTTTAGATTTCTTTTAAGCTTACATGTATGATGCAGCTTATACTCAATTTTGAAAAATATTTTATGAATCTATGACATGTTTCCTTTGTTTAGTATTTTGTGGTATATTTCCTTCCATTCTTTCTTCCTAGTGTGTCTATGTCCGTATATTAATGTATATTTCTTTTTTCCTCCAAGCTTTACTGAGACATAACTCGTATAACATTGTTTAAGTTTAAGGCGATATATTCATATGTTACAAAATGTTTATGGTATGTTTCTTGTATACAATGTGTAGGTTTCTTTTAAAGCAGTTTGAAAATAGGCGATTTATTAAAATATTTAGCCATTTGCATTTAAAGTAATTATCTACATACTAAAGTTCATATTTATCATCTTTCCACTTGTTTTCTATTTGACCTACCTGTTTTCTGTTTGAAGTAACTTCCTGCTGCTATCACATCACAGTGCCCCGCTAGTACCCTCTATTGGCAAAGCCTCGCATTGTCAATTGACAAGAGTAATATTCATAGGATGAGGAGAGGCTTCCATCACATTCAGACACGTGGTCTCTAAGGCAGATGGGAACTTCATCTCTAAAGGTTTGGGGACTAGAACAGATATGGTGTAAACTGATGGTTGCTAGATACTTGAGTGACCAGTTTGCCCACTGAGAGTTGTGGAGTAAGTTTGGAGAGATTGCAAATGATCAGTTTAACATTATCGTTTTAAGGCATTGTGTTAGATGCTTCATACACATTGCCTCTACTCCTTATGAAAACCGTGAGAGATGAGTATTATTAGCCACATTTTACAGATGAGGAGACTGAGGCTCAGAGAGGTTAAGTAACTTGTTCAAGACAGCAAATGAGTAGTGGGGCCAGAATTAAAATCCTAGCCTATCTGCCTCCAGGGCCGACATTCTTGCTAAAC
>NW_011889643.1:23033-26957 GCF_000151845.1 Pteropus vampyrus
CATACACAACCAACATTGTGTATTTGCACCAACATAGTGCTTGTTCAGTAGAACAAATGTGGCACATAAAACCAATGTGGCTGTCTTGGCCAGCTTCTACACTGTGGTGCAGTGGCTTACAGCAGCAAGAGTTTTTTTTATTGCTCATGTTTAATGTCAGTGATAGGTGTCTTGTGTCCTTCTGCCATTGGATTCTCGGGTTGAACCTGAAAGAAGAATTCCTATCTGAAACATGCCATGCTTAGGACACAGGGAAAAGAATAATGGCTGACATACATGATGACTCTTTAATTTCTGCTCAGAAGTGACACACATCACTTTGCTCACATCCTATTGGCCAAAGCAAGTCCATGGACCTGGAAGAAGGGTCATGTGGTCATAATAAGGGCCCCATAAGAAGAACCCTATAAGAAAATGCACTTTAAGTTCAGTGGGAATGCGTGGGTTCTTCTTATGGGAGTGGTGCAGTTTTAGGGATGACAGACTCCACTGTGGGTGTGACTTGAGGTGACTGGAAAGGAGATGGGAGCAAAGGTCATTGTGGATGAGAATATCTGGGACTCAAAGTCCCAGAGTGAGAAAAAAAAATCACTCTTTTAGAGAGCTGAAGGGGATGTGGTGTTCTCAGGGAGAATTCCAGGTTAAGGATGTTTGGAGGAGAAGTCGCTGATTATGGTGCTGAAGCTGACAAAGAAGGCTAGGGAAAGAACTGGAGAGCTCTGTGCTTGTTATTTACATATGTTTATTGTACATAATCATTCTCTTATTTCTTATCACCATTTAAAAATTATTTAATACACATATTATTGGATGCTAACATTATAATATTGTTTTCAGGTAAAGGACTATTCAGTGAGATTGTGGTTGAATTTGAGGAGTAATTAATATAATCTATGATCTCCTTCACTTATAAGGAGAGATGTACATCGTTAGGTAAAAATATCAAATTTTATTTGTTGTAAAGGTGTTTGAACGTTCATAGAGGGATACATGTGGAAGCTGATTAGCTGAAAGTCTGGACTGTATCAGTTACCATTTATTACCTCTCGGTTCCAAATGCAGCTTTCAAACTATGCTATTTAATAAACAAAATAATTCCCGTAAATATTTCTCCTTTAAAATGAGCATGATACTAAACTTTCTTATAAGGCACTGGAGGGACACTGCAGGAAGAATGAGGTTCCCTGCATTTTCCAGCCTTGGCCACTTGCGACCCAGAAGGCACAATGACCTTGGAATCTCAGTCTGGTGCCCTCTCATCATGGAAATCTGAGCTCCACACTGCCAGCCACCTGCCTGATTCCCTCCAGAAGCCCTGGAGTATTCTGCACGCAGCCACCTTGTGCACTTGCAGCAAGCCTCTACCAGCATGTATACAGCACCTGTAGTCTTCAAGGTCACAGAATGAGAAGTTATTCCATCTGCAAACACATGCACTATGGAGGCTTTCTATCCCATTAGCACCCAGCATCTAACTGTATGTTCACACCACTGTTCGCTAATTGCCAGCTCCCTTACCTATACTCTGGAAGGTGGCCTATAGTTCACAACTCCAGAAGTACTCTGGCTTTGCCAAACCAATGAAATCTTCTGCCTTTCATGTGAAACACATTTTCTCCAATTAGGTCTGAATTTCTCCCAGTTCTGTTCCAACTTGACTACTATTCCTTGGCCCTTGGGTACCACGTAGTGTCTCTTTATGTCTTATAGTTACTCTCATCATAGTTAATATTTCTTTATATTAAATCTCCCCTGTTTAATTTACTGAGTAGTTTCTATCTCCTTACTGGACAAAAAGAATTACAGTCTCACCAACCCTTCAAAGTAAGTATTCTTATCTCCATTTTACTAAAGAGAAACCTGAAGCTCGGAAAAATCATGTTCAGGGTGCTTAGGGAGTCATATCCTTAGCCCACAGTTAGTAAATGAAGGGACTGAGATTTCAACTCTGTTCTTTCTATTCCATCTCTGGTTGCTACTACCCCAAATTTTCAACCCTTGGGCTTCCATCTATGTCTTATGTTCCTTTCCATAATGAGCGTCATCTCCTCTTCATAGAGGTTTCTCTCTGAAATTGTTTCCTAAAATTAAGGCGTATCCCAAATCTTCCCTTTGTCCTCCATCTCCTACCATTGTACTACTATCTTGATGTAGTCTGGATACATGATCAACTCTTATAATGTTTCTACTACCCTTACCTTTGCCTTGTGACTTGGGGACTTGGTGCATCCTGCTGATCTTTCTGTATGGCTCCTGCCAGCTCTCTCTCCCAATACCTCAGCATCCCTCTTAAACCCCTGTCCTTCTTACATTCCAAAGCTTGTTCAGCAAATGTCCTATAACCAGCTGCAAAATGTGAAGTCGAATAAAATCCTTCTTCATACAAGTTATAATCATCACAATGCCACCAATACCACAATCATCATTAATTCCTTATTGAGTTCACAGCACTTCACTGACATCTGGCTGGATTGAATCTGTATCACCTCCATCTGAACCATCACTTCTATCGAGAGCTCTTAGTTAATGAAGGCTCAACAATTCTGATGCTAAAGAGGCTTAACATTAATCAGAAAGAGGACTAATAGTTTGAATAAAACACAAGTGCTTTCTTAGCACTCTATCTACTGTTGGGCCTCTTGATGTTTGAGGATAGCCCAGCTGCAGAAGCCATCAAAAATTCCCAGACAGGTACCCATCTTCACATCTCCCAAAGAGAAGTCAATGATTTTTACCTGTCAATCAAGTTATGGGAGGGAATGTCATGGAAACACCACAGAACATGTAGTTTTAGGTCTGGTTGTGGCCTTCTGTGCTCCAGTGGCCTCACTCAGAGACCCTGCCCCAGCCTGTTAACTTGAGGAAAGCCCTCTTCACATCTTTGTTTCTGAGGCTATAGATGATGGGGTTGAGAAAAGCAGAGAAGACATTGTAGAACAGAGCCAGTTTCTCGTCCCGCTCTGGGGAGGCATCGGCCCCAGGCTTCATGTACATAGACATGGCAGGTTCACAGAACATGGTTACCACGGTGATGTGGGAGGTGCAGGTGGAGAAGGCCTTGAGTTGACTCTGGGTGAAAGGGATTCTCAAGATGGTGGCAGAGATGCAAATATAATAGGTTGGAATGAAGGAAAGGGGTACCAGGAGAAGGATGAATCCCAGAATGCAATCAACTTGGTCATTGAGAGACGTGTCTGCACAGGCCAATTTTAGAACAGCAGGAACCTCACAGAAGAAGTGATTGATCTCATTGGGGCCACAGTGAGGCAGGCGAATTGTGAAGACAATATAGACAAGGGAACAGCTGACACCCCACAATCCACAAAAGACCACCATAGCCCCACACAGCCATGGGCTCATGATAATCTTGTACCTAAGTGGGTGGCAGATGGCTACATACCTATCATAGGCCATGACAGAGAACAGCCAGCCCTCACTGATGCCCAACACCAGAAAGATGTACATCTGCATCACACATCCAATGTAGGAGATAGTTTTCTTTTGGCAGACCAGATGCACCAACATCTGGGGCGCAGTGATGGTGACATAATTCATGTCTAGCAAAGAGAGGACACTGAGGAAGAAGTACATGGGTGTGTGGAGGCAGGAGTCCAGGTGGATCAAGGTGACAATGAGCCCTTGCCTGCATGTAGAGAGGCAGAGGAAGGGAAAGATGTTGAAGAGGATTATATTAATTTTTGAATCTCTGGAGAAACCCAGAAGGAAGAACTCAGACACGGAGCTGTGCTTCTCCCAGAAAAAATAGTTCATACTCCTTCAGCTGCAGAAAGAGAAATGGACCTGCTAGTGGCCCAGCTTAGCTTCATATTCAGGTTACATGGTCATTTGGTTGCTGGGAAGGCCAGTGGTTATTTGGATCCTAATTAGGAATAATACCAATTCAAAGATAAAAGTCTACCTGGG
>NW_011889643.1:27007-32171 GCF_000151845.1 Pteropus vampyrus
AAGCTGACAAAGAAGGAGAACTAGGGAAAGAACTGGAGAACTCTGTGCTTGGAATTTACACATATTTATTGTACATAATCATTCTCTTATTTCTTATCACCATTTAAAAGGTATTGAATACATATGTTATTGGATGCTAACATTATAATATTGTTTTCAGGTAACAGACTACTCAGTGAGATTGTGTTTGAATTTGAGGAGTAATTAATATAGCCTATGATCTCCTTCACTTATAAGGACAGATGTATATTGTTGGATAAAAATATCAAATTTTGTTTGTTGTAAAGGTGTTTGAATGTTCATAGAGGGATGCATATGGAAGATGATTAGCCGAAAGTCTGGACTGTATCAGTTACCATATATTACCTCTCGGTTCCGAATGCAGCTTTCAATCTATGCTATCTAATAAACAGCAAAATTCCCGAAAATATTTCTCCTTTAAGTGAGCATGATGCTAAACTTTCTTAGAAGGCCTGGAGGGACACTGCAGGAAGAATGAGGTTCCCTGCATTTTCCAGCCTGGGCCACTTGCAACCCAGAAGGCCTAATGACCTTGGAATCTCAGTCTGGTGCCCTCCCATCATGGAAACCAGAGCTCCACACTGACGGAATCTCTCCAGAAGCCCTGGCGTGATCTGGAGGCAGCCACCTTGTGCACTTGCACCAAGCCTCTACCAGCATGCATACAGCACCTGTAATCTTCAGGGTCACAGAATGAGAAGGTATTCCATCTGCAAACACATGTACTATGGAGGCTTTCTGTCCCATTAGCATGCAACATCTAACTGTATGTTCATACCACTGTTTGCTAATTGCCAGCTCCCTTACCTAAACTCTGGAAGATGGCCTATAGTTCGCAACTTCAGAGGAACTCTGGCTTTGCCAAACCTGTGAAATAATCTGCCTTTCACGTAGAACACACTTTCTCCAATGAGGTCTGAATCCCTCCCAGGTCTGTCCTAACTTAACTACTATTCCTTGGCCCTCGGGTACCACATAGTGTTTCTTTATGTCTTATAGTTTCTCTCAGCATAGTTAATATTTCTTTATATTAAATCTCCCTTGTTTAACTTACTGAGTAGTTTCTATCTCCTTATTGGACAAAAACAGTTAGAGTCTCTCTAACCCTTGGAAAGAAGTATTATTATCTCCATTTTACCAAAGAGAAAAACTGAAGCTCAGAAAACTCATGTTCAGGGTGCTTAGGGAGTCATATCCTAAGCCCACAGTTAGTAAATGAAGGGGTTGGGATGTCAACCCTGTTTTGTGTATTCTATCTCTGGTGGCTATTACCCCAAATTTTCAGTCCTCGGGCTTCATCTATGTCATATGTTCCTTTCCATAATGAGCGTCATCTCCTCTTCATAGAGGTTTCTCTCTGAAGTTGTTTTTTCTAATTATGGGGTATCTCCCACCTTTTCTTTTTGTTCTCTCTCTTTTTCTTTTGCTCTTCTCTTTTTGTGTTGTGTGTATATGCTCTGCTCTTTTATAGTTTTTCTTCTCCTTTTCTTTTTGCTTTTGTGTTTTGGGGCTGTTGTGTCTTGTTGTTCTTTTTGTGTGTGTCTTGTGCGCTCTCTCTCTCCCTATCTCTGCGCCTCTTTTCTACACCCTTTTTTTTTTTATTTTCCAGCTTTTTTTGCGCATGTGTATATCCAGCTGTGATATGTGAAGTCAAATATTATCCTTCTTTATACAAGTTATAATCATCACAATGCCACCAATACCACAATCATCATTAATTCCTTATTGAGTTCACAGCACTTCACTGACATCTGGCTGGATTGAATCTGTATCACGTCCATCTGAATCATCACTTTTATCGAGAGCTCTTAGTTAATGAAGACTCAACAGTTCTGATGCTAAAGAGGCTTAACGTTAATCAGAAAGAAGACTAATAGTTTGAATCAAACTCAAGTTCTTTCTTGGCACTCTGTGTACAGTTGGGTCTCTTGATGTTTGAAGATAGCTCCAGCTGCAGAAGCCATCAACAAGTACCAGACAGGTACCCACCTTCACACCTCCTCAAATAGAAGTCAATTATTTTTACCTGTCCATCCGGTTATGGGAGGAAATGGGGTGGAAATACCATGGAACATGTAGTTTTAGGTCTGGTTGTGGCCTTCTGTGCTCCAGTGGCCTCACTCAGAGACCCTGCCACAGCCTGTTAACTTGAGGAAAGCCCTCTTCACATCTTTGTTTCTGAGGCTATAGATGATGCTATAGGAGTTGAGAAAGGCAGAGATGACACTGTAGAACAGACAGTTTCTTGTCCCGCTCTCGGGAGACATCGGCCCCAGGGTTCATGTACATAAACATGGCAGGTTCACAGAACATGGTTACCATGGTGATGTGGGAGACACAGGTGGAGAAGGCCTAGAGTCGACCCTGCTTTGAAATGATTCTCAAGATGGTGGCAATGATGTGAATATAATAGGTTGGAATGAAGGAAAGGGGTACCAGGAGAAAGATGAAGCCCAGAGTGAAATCAACTCGGTCATTGAGGGATGTGTCTGCACAGGCCAATTTTAGATCAGCAGGAATCTCACAGAAGAAGTGATTGATCTCATTAGGGCCACAGTAAGGCAGGCGCATTGCGAAGAGAATGTAGACTAGAGAACAGCTGACATCCCACTATCCACAAAAGACCACCATAGCCCCACACAGCCATGGGCTTATGATAACCTTGGACCTAAGTGGGTGGCAGATGGCTACATACCTATCATAGGCCATGACAGAGAACAGCCAGCCCTCAGTGATGTCCATCACCAGAAAGATGTACATCTGCATCACACATCCAATATAGGAGATAGTTTTCTTTTGACAGACCAGATGCACCAACTTCTGAGGCACAGTGATGGTGACATAATTCATGTCCAGCAATGAGAGGACATTGAGGAAGAAGTACATGGGTGTGTGGAGGCAGGAGTCCAGGTGGATCCAGGTGACAATGAGACCATTGTCTGCAAATATAGAGGTAGAGGAAGAGAAAGATGTTGAAGAGGGTTATATTAATTTTTGAATCCCTGGAGAAACCCAGAAGGATGAACTAAGACACAGAGCTGTGGTTCTCCCAGGAAAAATATTTCATTCTTCTTCAGCTGCAGAAAGAGAAATAGACCTGCTCATGGCCCAGCTTAGTCTCATATTCAAGGAACATGGTCATTCAGTTGCTGGGAAGGCCAATGGTTATTTGGATCCTACTTAGGAATAATACCAATTCGAAGATAAAGGTCTACCTGGGGTGAAGCTAAATTTGAGGAGAGGGAAACCTTCATGGAAATTTCTGTTTCTCAGCCCCGAATCTTTTTCCTAGGCTTTCATGGTTTTATTTCATTCTGTCTATCAGCTCCCGCAAAGCCTTATGCTTTTGTTCCCTTCAGGAGCTACCAACACATAGTGCATTGCTTGGGGGCTCTTTTCTCCTAGTCCTGGCTGAAGAATGAAATGATAAAGATTTGAAGTTTTCTTCCCTTTTATCTGAAGACAAGCACTGAGAACACTTTTCTTTAGGGTTTAAACATCTGATTACTCTAGTTATATAGACAGGGTGAGTCAGATTATGTGGAGAAGATATATAATTCCAGAAACCTTAAAAGTATTTAGAAAGTTTTACCCAGGTCTGTGTTTCTTTAATCTTTTGGGCTTCTGGAAGCTTCCTCACATCGGATTTTCTTTTAGTTGGTGTCTTTCACTGCTCTGCCTTTTCCTGGCTTTACCCATAACTAAAGGAAAGGTTCTTCGTGCTTGACCCTAAAGCTATAATTGAGGCAGAGTAACAGCTGTCTTTTTTTTGCTTAAAGACAGATTTGGCATCTCTAAGTCCTTTCAGCCTGGTGGGAATACTCCTTCCAATGGTAATCTACCCTTTAGAGTCCCTTTCTCTCCTAGACCTGAGATTCATGATAGGCAGGGAGCCCCAGTTAAAGACTGTGCTTGGGTTTAATTTATTGCTTCACAGTTAGCACTGATTCTGTGATGCCATAGAATGCGGTGTATTCTAATGCAGGAGCATGGAATTTGGAATCAGAAGACTTGAGTTCAAGTCTTAGTACTTCTAATCTGGCCTTGTTCAAGCAATGAAATCTCTTTGATACTCAATTTCCCAGGGCGAGATAGCATGAGAAGTAACACATGATATGTGCGAAGTACCTAGCATTGAGTCTAGCACAGGGCTGGAGCTCACTAATTCTAGTTTCCATCAAATCCTCTTTCTCATGGTGTCACTTATCAGATGGTCAACATTTATCAAATGGTCAAGAAATGGTCTTTTTGATAAATGACACCATGAGGAAGAGAATTTGAGGACATCTTACCTATCAGGCCCTGTACTAGGAGCTGGAGAGAAATAGACAAACAAGACGTGGTAGTAAAATTGCTGACTCATGAGAAGATCACACAAAATGTCTAGGATGCATTGTGACCAGTTTTCTGGTGGGCAGGAGGGTTTCTGGTACATAATATCTGGAAGAGTAAAAACTTGGCCTTCTCTCTATGCTCTTCTTCTTCCAGTTTCATCTGGACGTGATGCCTGGACTATTGCAGTAGTCTCTCAAGGCATCCCTCTCCCAGTCACTGCTACATACCTGGTGGCTAGAATATAGCTCTGAATTGAAGAAAAGAGGAGAGTTCAGAGGAAAGAGGGATAGAAGGGCCAGGGAGAGATGAATGTGGGGCTCCAAGCTCACTATGACCCTCCTTTGCAGCCATCCCAGGTAACAGCCTAGGGCTGTGCCAGAGAGGAATGCCAGGACATCATTATCCCTTCTGAAGGTGGTTACTTCCCTCCGCTTCCCCAACGAGAGCATCATAGCTCTTTCCAATTTCAGTGTCTTCTTCCAGCTCAATGACTGCCCTGAACATTCAATCAACTCTTTTCTCTGATTTATCATCCCTACCTTTATCTCTCCTACCAGTGTCTTTTCCCATATCTTCAGTGGGCTGCAGAGGAGGCCAACTGCCTCAGTTCCACAGCAACATTTTTCACTTCCATCCACTTTTTTCCCCACCTCAACCGAGGAGCACAGTTAAAAGACAAATAATGAGGAAGAAAGACAAAGAGACGGAGAAATCAATGAACAGAGGAGGACAGAGGTCAGGAAGCTGAATATAAAGATGCTTAGGCTTGGAGGGTCTGATGTGAATAGGAAGGAGGTGGAGGAACACA
>NW_011889643.1:33806-34139 GCF_000151845.1 Pteropus vampyrus
GATACATACTGTATTGGGAGATGTCCAAGGTGCAGAGACAGGAGGGCTGATTAGCTCTGCTTGTGGGAAGGGACATGATGATTTCTCAGGAGAACCCTTGCACTAAGCTCTGGATAATGACTACAAATTTACCGAACAGATAAAAGGCAGTGCATTTCTAACAGGAAATTGTATGTACAAAGTCACAGAGAGTGCTATGGGAACACAAAGAAGAAAGAGACTCCATGGGGGGACTAAGGTAGAACTTCAGGAGGAGGGGGTATTGAGACTGGCACCCTGAAGGCCAAATGACTAGACTGGAATTTAGGGATAGTTCAAGTTCAGAATCAGGCA
>NW_011889644.1:0-958 GCF_000151845.1 Pteropus vampyrus
TCTCCTAATTGGGAGAATGTTGAGTGAGAGTCTGTGGCCACCTGATATATGATTCAAAGGGCTTTCTAAAAGGGCAGCATTACTTCCACACTGGAGCATTGCAAGAAGCCTACTGAGCATCACAGTTTCTTCCTTTTAAAAAGAATTTTGTGATTGCCAATTCGAAGGGATTTGAGACATCTTCCATGAAGAGCTCAAAGCTTTCCCACAGGTGTTCAGTATGTTTTCTCTTGGGGTTGTTGACTGAGACATTGTTTCTCAACTGGTGTCCTAAAGTCAAGAGAACAGAAAACCTAGGTAAACAGTGTCCGGGGGAATACGATCCTCACAGAGTTTTCCTTTCTCTTACGACAGGTGGACGACAAAAAAGATGAAAAATGTACGTATTGTGTAATCACTCACTTGCTGAGGACAAAACTGGGTGCTGAACAAGGCGGGGCTTTCTTGCCAGTTTTGTCTGGTAGCCCCCTGATTTCGCGATCATGTCGGGGATGTGGGTTAAGCATGTAGTAAAAGCACCAAATAGTCTAGGAAACATCTTTGGAAAGTTTGGTGTCCTTGGAAGCCATGATATGTGGGTGGTGCAATTTATGTGTTTGAGTTTTGGGGGTGGTGTTTATAAATATTGAGTGGTTTGACTGTGAAAGTTCGTGTGTGTCTGAGTGCCTGTGTGTCCTCAGGAGAGTTTCCTACTCACGCAACACAATACATGTGTCTACTTTTCAAAAGAAGCTCCCCACCACTGCACACTTTCCATAATAAACTTTTCCTAATCCCCGGCTGTATGTGGAGATCGCTTAATATTTCTTCTCTTCATGTGGAGGTAGTGCAGAGATGAATGACCCAAAATCTAAACACAGTCGTGGGTCCCTGTGTTCATACTACCGACCTGCCCTCACCACTGAGGCACAAGATTATCAGTGACCTGGCAACAAAGTGCCAGCTTCTGTGGCCATGC
>NW_011889644.1:2963-3414 GCF_000151845.1 Pteropus vampyrus
GTAAGTGTATGTATTAATCGCCTTGCAAAATTTGAATGTGTGCATTTACTCTTGCCAATTATGTACCTCAATTAAACAGAGCACAAATCCCATCACTACCCAGGTCAATGTTCTCTGGCTTATTAATGGATAAACCATGTTTTAGAATCTCTGTCACTGTGCCACAAAAAAAAAATCTTTTAGTACAGTATATAACCCCACAGTAGGTCTTATGGCATTTTGAATGGTCATGTTGTGGCCACTTCCTTCATTCACACACTGCATTTCTGTTAAAGGGAGGCCACTGAATGACTCCTCCCTCCAACCATGTTTGCTGGTTGTTGGGCAGGACTCCTCACTTTTGCTGGTGGCCCCCATGTAGCCCCATGCCACACGCAGTTCTGGAGGCATCTGAGCCAGGAGGAACCTCCAGGAATATTTGGGGGCAATTCACTGTGACTTTCTGCGAAGA
>NW_011889644.1:4299-4599 GCF_000151845.1 Pteropus vampyrus
CTTCCTTCATTCACACACTGCCTTTCTGTTAAAGGGAGGCCACTGAATGACTCCTCCCTCCAACCATGTTTGCTGGTTGTTGGGCAGGACTCCTCAGTTTTGCTGGTGGCCCCCGTGTAGCCCCATGCCACACGCAGTTCTGTAGGCATCTGAGCCAGGAGGAACCTCCAGGAATATTTGGGGGCAATTCACTGTGACTTTCTGTGAAGAGGGCTAATATTTATCTTCAGACACTCTTGCTAAGAATACATAGTGTCATTCTGTCTCCAATACTTCTCTGAGGTATGGACTTTGTGTGCT
>NW_011889644.1:5449-6354 GCF_000151845.1 Pteropus vampyrus
CATGCTACACGCAGTTCTGGAGGCATCTGAGCCAAGAGGAACTTTCAGCAATATTTGGGGGCAATTCACTGTGACTTTCTGTGAAGAAGGCTAATATTTATCTTCAGACACTCTTGCTAAGAACACATAGTGTCATTCTGTCTCCAATACTTCTCTGAGGTATGGACTTTGTGTGCTGGGCAAGAAACACTGTGTCTAATGAGAAGAGAACTGAGAGGTCTTCAGGACTGAGGGTCAGGGTAGCACTAGGCTTTCATTCTAGGAGGTCAAAGGTGTCAGTGTGCATGCAAGGTGGGACAGAGAAGCTCCGCAGTGTGATAGGAGCATCACCCGTCATGTCCCTGTGGCACCCATAGGGACATGGGGTCATGGTTTCTTCTGGAGGGCTTTGTAAGAAATCAAGTCCAGGAAGTTGGTTTAAGTCAATATCATATAAAATGAGCCAAGTGATGGTTTGAGTTTCTTTGGACCAGAACATCTGTGAGAAATATAAATGTAGTAGAATTTCATTGCCCTGTAGATTTCCATCTTTTCCCCATCAAGCAAAACTGAGGCTGCTTCAATGGAAAATGTCACTAGTTTATCCCTGAACCTGTCTCCTTGAGACAGGGTTGTCCTAAAAATCTTGAATCTCTAGATCCCAGCTTCCCAGTGGAGCTGAAAGGCACCCTAGTGGCTGTGATTCAATGTTAAAATGAGGGCTGGCACCAACTTATCACCAAGAAATCAGACAGCCACCAGTGGACTCCAACCGCAAGGACAGCTCCGAGAGGCCTGGTGCGGACCTTGAGAGGGAAACAACTTAGAGGAGCAGAGGAAGACACAGGAAGGGCATCCAGGCTTTGTGGTGACCAAGTGGTGGCTTCAAGCTCAGGACAGGCAGGATAACATGGTCCCCTGAGCCT
>NW_011889644.1:6404-6726 GCF_000151845.1 Pteropus vampyrus
TGAAGGGCACCCTAGTGGCTGTGATTCAATGTTAAAATGAGGGCTGGCACCAACTTATCACCAAGAAATCAGACAGCCACCAGTGGACTCCAACCACAAGGACAGCTCCGAGAGGCCTGGTGCGGACCTTGAGAGGGAAACAACTTAGAGGAGCAGAAGGAGACACAGGAAGGGCATCCAGGCTTTGTGGTGACCAAGTGGTGGCTTCAAGCTCAGGACAGGCAGGATAACATGGTCCCCTGAGTCTAGGCTGGCCCAGACTGAGGTTGACGTTTGGCCGCGTCTTGAATGGGGATGAGAATGGACAGGGTCTTCTTGCTGG
>NW_011889644.1:11086-12210 GCF_000151845.1 Pteropus vampyrus
TCAAGTAATGCATGCACAGGCACATGGGTCCATGAAGTACACACATGTGAATGATCAGATGTGCCCCCCAAAAAGACTCTGCAAGAACTAGCAGAGGAGGAGAGGATACACCTTCCACATCTTTGAATTCTAGAGTTGCGCTACCTAGTGTGACAGGCAGGGGCCAGATGAGGCTGTTTTTCATTAATTATACTTTATCATTTATTAACTCAGTGAATGAAAATAAAGTAAAACCATCCATTTGCTCGGTCACACTAGCCACACTCAATTGTGTCTATAACAGTCAGAAGATCTGGTTGATAACTTTGGAGGTGGGTGCAATGTTGGGTCTGAGGTGAGAAGGTGAAGGGTGATTGCTTCAGCATCTCTCTGATTTGAAGTTTGTAAGGTGACCAATGTCTTGTTCAAGGGCTCTGACCCCACAGAGCCCAGGCAAAGTCTGAGGACATGGAGGAAAGATTGGGGTGAGGCCGTGTGACTCACCATCGGGTCAACTTAAGCTAAATGAACAGGTGAGACTCTCTTTCTAAAACGTTATTGCTCTTGATTCTGTTTCTAAAGACTTGATGTTGGAGAATATTTCTGACTTCAGCAGTGAGGATGAAGACGATCCAGGTAGGTGGCAACAATTACATTGGATCCAATGGGAGGGGATACCAGGGACCAGTTGGGTGGCATCTGCTACATGGGAGACTGAGGAAGGGAGATAGGTAATCAGACAGAGAAATGAAAAATGTATAGAAGTTTAATTTGCTTTTCCCCACTTTATTAATGTCACAGAAAAAGGAACTGTGTCCACGGGCTTTGAGTGTGCTGCATTTGACATCATGTTTTCTTGCTATTCTATTTAAAAATCATCTTTCCCACATGACTTGCTCTTTCTTTTCTCCAGCCAAATCTCCTCAACAAAGAGAAGAAACCATGTAAGAATGAATAGACGAACTTCGAACTTCTGTTGCATGGGACAAAAAAAGGTAAGGTAAAAAAGTGTGCCCATTCTCCATTGTTTCCTAACTTAACTTACTGTCATTTCAGGAAAAAAAAATGCAATAAAAAATACTAGGGTTTCTCCTATTGCTTGTGACTCTAAAAGTGTAAACAAAAGGATAGTAACACTCTGGGCA
>NW_011889644.1:13440-13798 GCF_000151845.1 Pteropus vampyrus
TAGACGAACTTCGAACTTCTGTTGCATGGGACAAAAAAAGGTAAGGTAAAAAAGTGTGCCCATTCTCCATTGTTTCCTAACTTAACTTACTGTCAGTTCAGAAAAAAATGCAATAAAAAATACTAGGGTTGCTTCTATTGCTTGTGACTCTAAAATTGTAAACAAAAGGATAGTAACACTCTGGTCAAGCCAGTGAAAGGTGCCCTGAGCACAACTTCCCAGAGAACAAACACCCATTTTTCTCGTGGCCACAGCAGGAAAATGGTGGTGGAGTCCGTGGAACCCGGGAGGAAAGTAAGAAGAAGCCCAAGAAGCCTATTGGCGGATCCACCGGAGGGAGATGTGCCTGCTGATTCCA
>NW_011889644.1:14766-16163 GCF_000151845.1 Pteropus vampyrus
TAAGGCTGATGTGGGGATTTCAGGAGATGATAACAGATACTCTCCGTGACCTGGAAGGCATCACCTTCATGCAAAGGATAAAAGTAACCTGCCAGCCTCCTTTGCTGTGGAGCCATCCCAGTCCCCTCTCTAGGTTCAGCTGCTACCAAGTGTCTAGGTTATACTTGTAGTCACGCAGTGATCGAACACTTACAGAGCAATTACATAGCACCAGTCACTTATTTTCCTCATAGCTTTACCTGTATGTAATCACTTTTAGCCTCATCACATAATATTAACGAGTAGGCCACCTTAAAATTGCAGAACTTGGAACAGGGCATTGAGGTCCCGAGGGGTCTGAAGGACTTTCCCTGGTACGTGGAACTTCTAAACTAGGAAGAAGAGGTTGAAGAGAGTTTACATCCGGCCACACCACAGGGTACATCCCTCAATGCAGCCCAAGGAAGGTACTGTGGAAATATGCTTATTAAGTCAATTCAGGAATAATTATTCGGTGTTTACATTTTAAGAGAAAATTATATAAATTCTAAGCCATGCTGTTTTTAAATTGCACGAGTGCATTTAAATGTCTCTATTCTATCGGGAATGCTATGACTATAAAAGAAAAGATGTATCGAAACCCAAAATGTGGTTCAATTTAAATAGTAAGCAGGGTCTCTAGCTAATGCACAGATATTATCTGATTTTAGACATGAGCTGAATAGATCTTTCCCTGATACAGCATCTCCAGAGTTGTAAAAATGGATATACTTTATCTAGAATAGGTTTAGATGAACATAAAGTTGACAGATAATACACCTAGTTCCCATATGCCACTCCTCCCCTGGTCGTAGCATCTTTCACTTGCGTGATACATTTGTTAGAATTAGTGAAATAATATTAATATATTTTTATTAATTAAAAAAGTCCCGAGTTTATATTCAGTTTCACTCTGTGCTGGAACATCGTTTGGCCATAATATCATGTGTCACCATTAGGGTGTCTTAGAGCTATCTGTACACCAGTATTCATAGCCCCATTCTTCACAGTGGCTACCAAATGCAAACCACCCCTAAGTCGATCCATGAGTGGATAAATAAAATGTGATGGGTACCCATAATGACTCGCTAATGGAATCAGAGTGTATGTGGAATAGGATGACGCGTTTGGGTAGAGATAGTAGAGATGGTCCATGTATAATGAATGTTATTGAAGCTACTGACCTATATACCCACAATAAATATACATATTAAGTATACTTCATTAAAAAAAAAGTTAAAAATCCAGTATTAAAGATGAAGACAGTAGGAGCACATAGGAATGCTTGTGCTGAGATGGTCTTGTAATATTCTAAAAAGAAGTGGGAATGATGGACAAGAGGAGTCAATGAAACTCATTGAAACATAGCATGCATTTTC
>NW_011889644.1:16394-17918 GCF_000151845.1 Pteropus vampyrus
CAGCTGTAAGACTGATGTGGGGATTTCAGGAGATGATAACAGATACTCTCCGTGACCTGGAAGGCATCGCCCTCATGCAAAGGATAAAAGTAACCTGCCAGCCTCCCTTGCTGTGGAGCCATCCCAGTCTCCTCTCTAGGTTCAGCTGCTACCAAGTGTCTAGGTTATACTTGTAGTCATGCAGTGATCAAACACAGAGCAATTACATAGCACCAGTCACTTATTTTCCTCATAGCTTTACCTGTATGTAATCACTTTTAGCCTCATCACATAATATTAACGAGTAGGCCACCTTAAAATTGCAGATCTTGGAACAGGGCATTGAGGTCCCGAGGGGTCTGAAGGACTTTCCCTGGTACGTGGAGCTTCTAAACTAGGAAGAAGAGGTTCAAGAGTGTTTACATCCGTTCACACCACGTGGTACATCCCTCAGTGCAGCCCGAGGAAGGTACTGTGGAAATATGCTTATTAAGTCAATTCAGGAATAATTATTCGGTGTTTTCATTTTAAGAGAAAATTATATAAATTCTAAGCCATGCTGATTTTAAATTGCATGAGTGCAATTTAAATGTCTCCATTCTATCGGGAATGCTATAAGTATAAAAGAAAAGATGTATCGAAACCCAAAATGTGGTTCAATTTAAATAGTAAGCAGGGTCTCTAGCTGATGCACAGATATTATCTGATTTTAGACATGAGCTGAATAGATCTTTCCCTGATACAGTATCTCCAGAGTTGTAAAAGTGGATACACTTTTTCTAGAATAGGTTTAGATGAACATAAGGTTGACAGATAATACACCTAGTTCCCATATGCCACTCTTCCCCTGCTCGTAGCATCTTACACTCGCGTGATACATTTGTTAGAATTAGTGAAATAATATTAATATATTTTTATTAATTAAAAAAGTCCTGAGTTTGCATTCCGTTTCACTCTGTGCTGGAACATCGTTTGGCCAGAATATCATGTGTCACCATTAGGGTGTCTTAGAGCTATCTGTACACCAGTATTCATAGCCCCATTCTTCACAGTAGCTACCAAATGCAAACCATCCCTAAGTCGATCCATGAGTGGATAAATAAAATGTGATGGGTACCCATAATGTAATGCTCTTCATACTTGGCGACATGAGGCAGTCAAAAGAAAGACAAATAACATATGATTCCACTTATACAAGTTCCCTGGAGGAAGCAAATTTATTGTGAAAGAAAGTAGAGATGATCAAGGGATGAAATGGGGAGTGGCAGGATGACTCGCTAATGGAATCAGAGTGTATGTGGGATAGGATGACGCGTTTGGGTAGAGATAGTAGAGATGGTCCACGTATAATGAATGTTATTGAAGCTACTGACCTATATACCCACAATAAATATACATATTAAGTATACTTCATTAAAAAAAAAGTTAAAAATCCAGTATTAAAGATGAAGACAGTAGGAGCACATAGGAATGCTTGTGCTGAGATGGTCTTGTAATATTCTAAAAAGAAGTGGGAATGATGGACAAGAGGAGTCAATGAAACTC
>NW_011889644.1:17968-19756 GCF_000151845.1 Pteropus vampyrus
CAAGAGGAGTCAATGAAACTCATTGAAACATAGCATGCATTTTCCTTTCCCCTTTAGGATTATGTCCGATACACTGGATTCCCTTTAGCTTTCATGCCAAAGGCTCCGTTTCTTTTTCTTTCCTGCTCCTCTTTTGCCCTTCCTTCAAGCACCCAGGAGGATGACACTGCAGCAGCTCAGTTCATGCGTATTAAATGCCCACATCCACACACACTCGCCTCATGAACTCTCTTTGCAAAGCTTCCAGAGTATGTCCTGAGCAGCATCACCAGTGACTAACAGCTACCCTATGTCTTTTTAGCTCTCCCTGAGGTGGTGGTGCAGAATCTTCCTAAAACACTGCAGATGAGGAGGTCCCATCTATCCTCAAGGTGAACTCGCTTTCTTGCACTGAGATGGGAAAGTTTCTTTTTCTATTTTCCAGTAAAATTAGCAAGTGAAAATGTGAACACATGTATACTCCATGACAGAGACAGTTTACTAGGTAGGGAGACTGTCTAGTGAGAGCCTATTACCCCTGATACCTGATTCAAGAGGGCACTCAAAAAGGACAGCTGCAGTTACAAACTGTACATTAGAGAGCATTTTCCCCTGCAGGAAGTTTTTCTCTTTGAAAAGGAAACTGTAATTGCCAAACCAAAGGGACTTGAGAAACCTTCCAATATGAGCTTCAAGCTTCCCCCAGGGGCCCCTTATGTGTTCTCTTTGGTCATTGATTCAAACACTGTTTCCTGTCTGGGGTGCTAAGGCCATCAAGGGAAGTGAAAGCCTGTGCAGAGTGTCCAGGATGAAGTGATCTTCACTGGTTTTTTTTTTCTATTTCTCTAATCGCAGTTGGATGCGCGAACAGACGAAAAAATGTATGTATCATGAAATCAGTCAGTTGCTAGGAAAACATCTAGGTTCTGAGGAAGGTGGGGCTTTTCTGCAGCTTTGGTCTGGAAGCCCCCGATTCTGGGTTACTGCTGGGAAGGAGGGTTGGGTGTAGTGAAAGGAAGTGATTATACAGGAAAAAACTCTGGCCAGTGGCCCGATTTGGCTTTCTTTAATGAACTCAGTCAACTGAATTACACTAAAATATCAATTGGTCAATCCTACTAGTCTCATTCTAGTTTGAATGAAACAGTTGGAATTTCAAGTTGGTAAGGTAGGAGGTGAGAGCTCTCATGGGCAAGTGGAAGGGAAAAGGGAAAAGCTGATTCCTTCAGCATCTCTGATTTGAAGTTTGGTAACTGTGGTCAATGTCTAGGTGAAGGGCTACGACTCCACAAAGCCCAGGAAAGGTGCATGACTTGTGGGGAATATCAGGGTGATGCCCATGACTCACTATAGACTCAAGGAAAGTAGCAGGAATGGGGGAGCCTCTCTTTTTAATAATTTTATTGCTCATGTTTCTGTGTCTCTGGATTATGTATGAGAGAGCTTCTCTGACTCCAGCAGCGAGGATGAAGACTCTACAGGTAGGCACCAACATGCAGGTCAGATCCCATGGGAGTGGGGCCTGGGAACAGTTAGTGGCACCTGCTGCTTGCAAAACTGAGGAAGGGAGACATGACATTAGACAAAAAAAAAAAAAGGAATGAGTGTAGAAGTCAGATGTGTTCTTTTCCTTTTTGAATGATGTCACAGGAAAAGGAATTGTTTCCGTAGGCTTTGAGAGTGGAGTGTTTGTCATCCTGTTTCCTCGCTTTGCTATGAAAAAAATTATCATTCCCACAAGTCTTGTTCTTACATCCCCCTACCCCAGACCTATATCAGAGCTTGGGCATTGATCTGTTAGCACTCCTG
>NW_011889644.1:19806-20205 GCF_000151845.1 Pteropus vampyrus
TATTGCTCATGTTTCTGTGTCTCTGGATTATGTATGAGAGAGCTTCTCTGACTCCAACAGCGAGGATGAAGACTCTACAGGTAGGCACCAACATGCAGGTCAGATCCCATGGGAGTGGGGCCTGGGAACAGTTAGTGGCACCTGCTGCTTGCAAAACTGAGGGAGACATGACATTAGACAAAAAAAAAAAAAAGGAATGAGTGTAGAAGTCTGATGTGTTCTTTTCCTTTTTGAATGATGTCACAGGAAGAGGAATTGTTTCCGTAGGCTTTGAGAATGTTTGTCATCCTGTTTCCTTGCTTTGCTATGAAAAAATTATCATTCTCACAAGTCTTGTTCTTACATCCCCCTACCCCAGAGCTATATCAGAGCTTGGGCATTGATCTGTTAGCACTCCTG
>NW_011889644.1:20255-20612 GCF_000151845.1 Pteropus vampyrus
TCATTGCACCATTGAATTGAATTGAGGAACACTAAGTGGCCCAGGCTGGGAGCTGGGCTGGGAGTCAGAAGGGCTTGGACCTTCTAGAGTGGGGGCGGGGCCCTGTTCTGCCCTGGGCACCACCCTACATGGTGAATGGTGAATGGCTCTGATATGCATAATTGTTCTCTTCCTTCCAGGTTTCAACAAATTTCATCATAGCTGCTCCCAAAGAAAGAGTAAAGGAAACCACTTGGAAGGAAGAAGAAATAGAAGAACTGTAAATTTGCCTTGCCTGGGCTGAAAAGGGTAAGGCACATAAGTGTGCCCGTTCTCCATTGCTTCCTAACTTACTTGTTGGCAAATTCAGAGAGTCCC
>NW_011889644.1:20662-20864 GCF_000151845.1 Pteropus vampyrus
GTTATTGACCTATGATGGATGTACTTTAATGTGACTCCCTCCTAAGCTCTTAAACTGGGTACAAAGCCTTCTAGTGGGTGCCGGGTGGTGTGTAAGAAGTAAATTCTCTTCCATTTAAAGTAAGGAAGCACCTTCATGTTTCTGAGCTCATGTTTGCTCCTCATTTAAAGGGCACTCCCAGAGCTGCATGAGGGAAAGAACA
>NW_011889644.1:21861-22066 GCF_000151845.1 Pteropus vampyrus
CCAGAGCTATATCAGAGCTTGGGCATTGATCTGTTAGCACTCCTGGAAATCGTATGCAGGAGATCGTGGTTTCATTTTTGTTATTGACCTATGATGGATGTACTTTAATGTGACACAACGACTCCCTCCTAAGCTCTTAAACTGGGGACAAAGCCTTCTAGTGGGTGCTGGGTGGTGTGTAAGAAGTAAATTCTCTTCCTTTTAA
>NW_011889644.1:22116-22615 GCF_000151845.1 Pteropus vampyrus
GCTTGGGCATTGATCTGTTAGCACTCCTGGGAATCGTATGCAGGAGATTGTGGTTTTGTTTTCGTTATTGACCTATGATGGATGTACTTTAATGTAACTCCCTCCTAAGCGCTTAAACTGGGTACAAAGCCTTCTAGTGGGTGCCGGTTGGTGTGTAAGAAGTAAATTCTCTTCCGTTTAAAATAAGGAAGCACCTTCATGTTTCTGAGCTCATGTTTGCTCCTCATTGAAAGGGCACTCCCAGAGCTGCATGAGGGAAAGAACAATTCCTCTGGCATTATGGCTGTTGGTCCAGTATCCTTGAGCTCATCTCATCCTCCAATGTCACCCATATTTGAGGTGCTGAATGCTTCCATGTGAGAGAGGCCTATGTCCAGCTGCCTCTCCGGGCCCTCCATGGCCGTCAGGATTCTAGAGGGCACACTTTTTCCCGCAGCATTGCTGACCTGATTTCCTGGGATTGACCAGGCCCCAAACTGTCTCTCCGACTGGCAGGGCC
>NW_011889644.1:23555-23891 GCF_000151845.1 Pteropus vampyrus
TGCCTCTCTGGGCCCTCCATGGCCGGCAGGATTCTAGAGGGCACACTTTATCCCACAGCATTGCTGACCTGGTTTCCTGGGATTGACTAGGTTCCAAACTATCTCTCCAACCAGCAGGGCCAGGGGATCACTAGATGAGGAGTGTCGAGATGAGGATAATAATGGATCCTGGGGTTTGGCTACATAATCCCAGGAGCAGCAAGATGCTGTGTTTCCACCTTGACTCTAACTCTCCCATTTTTTCCCAGGTCCCCCCAAAATGTTGGTGCACTTGTCCACTCAAAGACCACACTGCGGATGAGGAAGCCTGCGACATAAGGAGCGTAAGAGTGCGTG
>NW_011889644.1:23941-24468 GCF_000151845.1 Pteropus vampyrus
ACTGTGCTTTATGTGAAGAGAGCACCTAAAATGGCTCGACATCTCACTCAGCAGGAAGGGAGCTGCCAATCCGCCCTCTCAAACTCCAAATGGATCCCTCACATCCATCTGCTACTCCGGAGGATGTGCAGGCCAGGCTTCTGCCAATCAGAGGTGAATGTGGGGAAGTGGAGGAAGATTAGGTTTGCCACCTCCTAGAACTTTGTGAGCTCATAATTTCAGTAGCCCCTGTATGGCCACACCTCACCATTTCTGGATTGGAGAAGACAGAGCTCCTCATACCACAGAACTCACACTGTGTTCCTGAGATATCCACTTTGTCTTTCTTTTCTAAGGTATCCCTGTTGTTTTAAGGTTGCAATCAAGAGAGAACCACTGGATCAATGTCTTGTGCCCTGAGGTCAGCTTTCTGGCTGCCACTCAGCTGTTGTGTGAGCTGGACAAAGCCTTCTCAATGACAAAACATCCCAGGCTTGGGTTGGGGATTCAAAAAGATCATGCAAGCAAAGCCCAAAGCCCTTAGCTCA
>NW_011889644.1:24518-24811 GCF_000151845.1 Pteropus vampyrus
GAAGGCCCTGGTTTCATGCAGGCACTTGGGTCCTGGGATCGTCACTGTCTATAATATCTCCCTCCGGTTCTGCACTTTCTCTCATTTAGGATGGCCCTGGCTCCTGAGCTTCATTGCACCATTGAATTGAATTGAGGAACCCTAAGTGGCCCAGGCTGGGAGCTGGGCTGGGAGTCACAAGGCCTTGGACCTTCTAGTGTGGGGGAGGGGCCCTGTTCTGCCCTGGGCACCACCCCACATGGTGAATGGCTCTGATATGCATAATTGTTCTCTTCCTTCCAGGTTTCAACAAA
>NW_011889645.1:0-1921 GCF_000151845.1 Pteropus vampyrus
CTAAAAGTAAAGCTAAATCTAACCCAATTCTAACCCTAACATTAAATTTTATACTAACAATAGCAGTAACCCTAAGGTGTTTCCATTATGCTAACCTTAAACTATAGCTAAGCCTAATTCTAACACTAAGCCTATCCTTAAGCATAACCTTAACCTAAACCTAACCCAAACCCTAACAGTAACCCTAATACTAACCTAACCCTAACTCTAAACACAACCTAAACCTAACCTTAACCCTAACCATAACCTAAACCTAAACCTAAACTAAAGCTGACCCAAATCCTAACAGTAATTCTAACCCTAACCTAAACCTAAACCTATCCCTAAGACTAACACAAAGCCTAAATCTAACTTCTTGTCCTAACCCTATCCCTAAACCTAATCCTAACCCTAAATCTAACGAAGATCCTAAGCCTAAAACAATATAATCCTAACCCTAATTCTAACCCTAACCTTAACACTAACCCTAACTCTGGATTTTACACTAACAATGACCCAAAACTGAAACCTTAACTGTAAACCAAATCTAGCTATAATTTTAACTATAAAACTAACCCTATCACTAACCATAACACTAAACCTAAACATAACTCTAACCCTAAGAAGAACCCTAACACTAACCCTAAACTTACCATTAACCCTAACCCTAACCCTAACCCTAACCACTAACAGAAACCGTAAACCAATCCCTAACCTCTTACCTTAATGCTAACCCTATCTCTAACAGTAAACCCTAACCCTAATGCTAATGTTAACCCTAAACCTGAATCTAACCATAAAACTAAAGTTAAACCTAACCCATATTTTAACCCTAAACTGAACACTATCCATAAATCTGAACCTACCCTAAAACTAAGGATAATCCCAAACCTAAACTAAATCTAACCTTAAATTTTAATCCAACAATAAACCTAACCCTAACACTACCCCTAACTCTGATACCTACCCTAACACTAAAGTTTATCCTAACCCTAATTCTAAACCTAACCCTAAATTTTACACTAATAATTACTCTAAACCTAACTCCTTACCCGAACCCTGTTCCTAACCTTAAAACTAAAGATTATAATAACCCTAATTCTAAATCTAACACTAACAGGAACCCTAACATTGTTTCTAACCCGAATACTAAAGCTAATCCTAACCTTGAATGTAAACCTAACCCTAAATTTTACACTAACAATAATCTTAAACCTAAACCATTACCTTAAACCTAATCCTAAACTTAAAGCTAAAACTAACCCTAACACTAAGCCTAACCCTAATCCTAACCCAAACCCTAATCATAACTGTAAATCTAACCTAAACTTAACCTAATCCGAACAGTAACCATAAACCTACACCTAAAATAAACCTTATCCGAACCCTAATGGTAATCCCAACCTGAACCTTATCCTAACCCTAACCCTAATTCTAACGCTAACCCTTAATCTAATCCTAAACCCTAACTGTAAACCTAACCCTATCACTGACCCTAACACTGATCCTATTCTTAAAACTAAAGCTAATCCTAACCCTAATTCTAAACCTAAACATAAATTTTACACCAACAATAACCCTAACCCTAACACCTTCCTCTAATCCTAACCCTAAAACTAAAGCTAACCCAAACCCTTATAGCTAACCCTAACACCAACCCTGATCTAAACCCTAAAAATAATGCTAAAACTAAGCCAATTCTAAGTCTAAACCTAAATTTTACACTAATAATAACCATAACAATAAGCCCTTCCCATGAACATAACCCTAAACCTAAATGAACTCTAAAAGTAACTCCAACCATAACCCTAAACCTGTTGCTAACCCTAACTCTAAAGCTAACATAAAACTAATGCTAACCCTAACCCTAAACGTATCTCTAACACTAACAATTATCCTAAAACCTCTTTCCCTAACCATAACCGTAAATCTAACCATAACT
>NW_011889645.1:4649-7442 GCF_000151845.1 Pteropus vampyrus
AACCCTAATGCTTAACCTAATATTAAAGCTAATCCTAAATTTAATTCTAAACATAAACCTAAATTATACACTAAAAATAACCCTAACCTTAAACCCTTAACTTAACCGTAAACCTAAACCTAATGATAAGTCTAACTCTAACACTAACTCAAACACTAACCCTAATCCTAACCTAAATCTAACCTTATCCCTAACCCTAAATTAACCCTAAACCTAACCCTACCCTGACTCTACTCCTAAACCTAACCGCAAACTTATCACTAATCTACATTCTAACCTCTTACCCTAACTTGACCCTAACCTTAGAAGAACCCTAACATAACCTAACCCTAACCCCAAAACTAAAACTAACCCTAACACGAAAGCCTAACCCTAACCTGAACCCTAACCTTAATGCTATTTACACTTAAAATTAAAGTTAATTCTAACCATAATTCGAACTCTAACCCTAAAAATAACCCTAACTCTAAATTTTAAACTAACAATAACGCTAATCCTAACCCATAACATAAACCTAACTCTAACCCTAAATTTAACTCTAAAACTGACTCTAAACCTAACCTAATTTTAACATTAACCCTAATCCTGATCCTAAACCTAAAATTAATGATAATCCAAACCGTAATTCTAACCCTAATGCTCCACTAACCCTAATCCAGAACCTAATACTAAACTAAAGTTTATCCTAAACCTAAACCTAAACCTAAACCTTTATTTAACCATAACCATAAACCTAAACATAATCCTAAACCTAACCCAAACCCTAAATCTTGAAACTAACCCAATCCCTAAGACTACCCTTAATCCTAAACCTAAAACTAAAGGTAAATCTAAACGTTTTAATCTAACAGTTAAACTACCTCGAATGCAATATTTTCTACTTACAATAACCCTAACCTCTTACCCTAACCTAACTTTAACCTTAAACCCTAACCCTACCCTAACATTAACCCTAACACTGATCCTAACACTAACACTAAAGCTCTTCTTACCCTAATTCCAAACACAACCAATAATTTTACACTAACAATAACCTTAAGCCTAGCCCCTTATACTAACCATAAACCTATACCTAAATCTAAGCCTAACCATAAAACTAACCCTAACATAAACATAACCTTAATCCTAACCCAAACTATAATCCTAACCCTCAAATGAACCTTACACGAAACCTAATAATAACCCTAACCCTAACCTAATCCTAAACTTAACCTTAACCCTAACTCTAACCCTAATCCTTACTCTAACCCTAATCCTAAAACTAATGCTAACCGAAACTCTAATAGTAACTTTAACCCTAACTCTATCCCTAAAACTGAACTTAACCCTAAAAATTAAGGCTAAATCTAAACCAATTCTAACCCTAACCCTAAATTTTACACTAACAATAACCATAACCATAACTTCTTACCCAGAACATAACCCTAAAAGTAAATTAACTCTAAAACTGACCCCAACCATAACCCTAACACTAACAGTAACTCTAACTCTAACCCGAAGCTAAACCTAATCTCCTAATTCTAACTCTAATCCTAACACTAACCCTAACCCTGAAACTAACCCTAAACTAAAGCTTATCCTTACTCTATTGCTAACCTTTACCCTAAATTTGAAACAAACAATAACCCTACCTCTAACTCTAACCGTAATACTAACCTTAACCCTAACAGTAACCCTAATCTAAATCTAACCTTTACACTAACTTTACCATAAATATCAAGATAACCTAAGCCTAACCTGAAAACCAACTCTAATACAAATGTTATGTCTCACCTCTTACTCTAACCCTAACACTAACCCTAACCGTTATCCTAACACTAAAACTGAAGCTAACGCTAATCCTAACACTAAATCTAACTCTAACTCTAACCCTAACCTGAACACTAACTTAAACTTAACCTTAACCATAACTCTAACCTTAACCTTCATCCTAACCCTAAGACTAAAGCTAATCCTAACCCTAATTCAAACAGTAACCCTAACACTAACCCTAACTCTAACACTAACCATAACACTAACAGTGACTCTAACCTACCCCTAACCGTAACCATAAACCTAAACCTAATTCTAATCTAACCTGTCCCTAACGCTAACCCTAACACTAAACTTACCATAACTCTAATCCTAACTCTAAACATAACCCTAAACCTAACCTTAATTCTAACGAAGATCCTAACCCTAAGTCTAACCCTAACACTAACACTAAACCTAACTCTAAATTTTACACTAACAGTAACCCAAAACATTATCACTTACCCTAAACAACATCCTAACCATAACTTTAACTGTAAAACTAACCCTAACACTAAATCTAAAGCTAACCCTAACCCTAAGAGTAACCGTAATCCTAACACTAACCTTACGCCTAACCCTAACTCTAACACTAACACTAATCCCTAACAAAAACCATAACCATAAATCTAACCCAACCTAACCTAACACTAAACCCTGAAGCTAACCGTAACCCTATTCCTAACCCTGATCCTATTCCCAAAACTAAGGCTAAATCCAACACTAACACTAACCCTAACCCTAAATATTACACTAACAATAACCTTAACCCTGACCTTTTGCCCTAACTGTAACCCTAAATTTACTCTAAAACTAACCATAACATTAACCTTAACCCTAATATTAACACTAACCCTGATCCTATCCCTAAAATAAAGCTAATCCTTACCGTAATTCTAACCCTAAACCTAACACTAACCATAAAGCTGTTCCTAACCATAAAAGTAAAGGTAATTTTAACCGTAAACCTAAACCTAAACCTTTATTTAACCATAACCATAA
>NW_011889645.1:9221-11087 GCF_000151845.1 Pteropus vampyrus
TTAAAATTAAAGTTAATTCTAACCCTAATTCGAACTCTAACCCTAAAAATAACCCTAACTCTAAATTTTAAACTAACAATAACGCTAATCCTAACCCATAACATAAACCTAACTCTAACCCTAAATTTAACTCTAAAACTAACTCTAAACCTAACCTAATTTTAACATTAACCCTAATCCTGATCCTAAACCTAAAATTAATGATAATCCAAACCGTAATTCTAACCCTAATGCTCACACTAACCCTAATCCAGAACCTAATACTAAACTAAAGTTTATCCTAAACCTATTTCTACCCCTTACCCTAAATTTTACACTACCAGTAACCCTAACCCTAACTCTAACCCTAACACTAACTCTAGCCATAACAGCAACTCTTACCTAAACCTAACCTTAACACTAACCGTAACATTAAATCTACCCCTAACATAAACCTATCCCTAAAATTAACCCTAATACAAGTGCTATGTCCAACCTCTTACCCTAACCCTCACACTAAATCTAACCGTTACACTAACCCTAACCTTAAGCTAACACTAACCATAATACTAACCCTAACTCTAACCCTTACCCTGACCTAAACATAACCCTAACCCTAAATATATAACCTTAACCCTAAATATATATCTACCCCTAAATTAAACCTAACCTGAACCGTAATGATAACCCAACTCTAACTTAACCTTAACGCTAACCATAACTCTAACATTCTTCTTAACTCTGAACTTTAACCCTAAATCCGATCGTAACTCTAAAACTAAAGCTAATTCTAACTATAATTCTAACCGTAACCATAAAACTAAACTTAACTCTGAATTAACACTATCAATAACGCTAATCCTAACCCCTTACACTAACTCTAACATCTTATGTTAACTGTAGTCCTAAATCTAATGTTAGTCCTAACTCTAACACTAACACTAACCCAAATAGTAACTCTAAACTAAACCGAACCCTAACCTATAAACCTAACCATAAGCTAAACCTAACCTGGCCTTAACTACTACCCTAACTCTAAACTTAACCCTAACCCTAACTTAACCATAAACCTAACGCTAACATTAATCCTAACACTAACCTCTTACCTAAACCTAACCCTACAACTATCTCTAACCCTAAACCTAACCCTAAACCTAACCCTAACTCTAAAGCTAACCCTAATCATAAAACTAATCCTAACTCTAACTTCTTGCCCTAACCCTAACCCTAACACTAACCCTAAAACTAAACTAAAGCTAAACCTAACCCTAACCCTAACCCTAACCTAACGCTAAATCCAACGCTAATTTTAACAGTAATCCTAATTCTAACCTCTTATCCTAAACCCAATCTTAAACCTATGCTAACCCTAACTCTAACACTAACCCTAATCCTTAAACTAACACCAACCCTAACACTAAACCTAACCTAAACTTAATCCTAAACCTAAATCAAACTTAAACCTAACCATAACTCTAACCGTAACTTACACCTTATCCTAAGATTAGCCTTCATGGTGTTGATAAATGTAACCCTAAATTTAACTCTGAAAGCACCTGTAGCTCTAACACTAATCCTATTACTATCCATAACCCTGAACCTAACCCTAATACTAAACCTAATACTAACCCTAAACCTAACACTAACCCTAACCCTAAACTTTCAACTGGCAATAACCCTAACAGTAATCCCTTATAATAAACCTAACCGTAAAACTAACTTTAATCTAAAAATAACCCTAACCCTAACCCTAATTTAACATTTATGCTCACATTGATCCTAACCCTTAAAATAAAGTTAATGATAACCATAATTCCAAACATAACCCTGCCCCTAACTCTAATCCTAACTTAACCCTAATCCTAACACTAACCATAACAGTATCCT
>NW_011889645.1:13022-14801 GCF_000151845.1 Pteropus vampyrus
TAACACTAACCAAACCATAACTATAACCCTAACAATAATCCTAACTTTTACATCTTACCCTGAACATAAATCTAACCCTAACTATAACCCTAACCTGAAATTTTACACTAACAACACTAACCCTAACCCTAATTTTGACTCTAACCCTAACTCAAACCCTAACACTAAAACTAATCCTAAACTTAACACCTTATTCTAAACCTAATTCTACAATAAATCTAAACCCTAACACTTACTTTAACCAGAACCCTAACCCTGATCCTAACCTGAAACTAAAGCTAATTCTAACCCTAATTCTCACGTGAAACTTGATTTTATAGCAACAGTAATACTAAGCCTAACTCCTTACACTACCCTATCCATAACTATTGCTAAACTTAACCTTAACACTAACCCTATCCCTAAGCATAACTCTAACTTAAATCTAATTCATCAGTTAATGGTAAACTTGACAGAAACCTAACCCTAAACCTAAACCTGTACCCTAACCCTAACCTAACTTTAACTTAACCCAAACCAAAACCTAACCATAAATCTAACAGAAACCTTAGTCGTAACCCTAACATTAACCGTAACTCAGATCCTAACCCTAAAACTAAAACTAATTTTAATCGTCAATCGAACTCTAACTCTAACCCTAACCCTGACATTAACCCAATCTCTGATCCTAACCCTAACAGTAAATGTAATGCTAACTACAATTTTAAAACTAACCCTAACACTAACCTTAACACTGATCCTTAACCTAAAACTAAAGCTTATCCTAACCCTAAACCAAATCCTAATCTAAACCTAACACTAATCCTAACCCTAACCATGAACATATCCCTAAAATAAACTTTAACTGAACCCTAACGGTAACCCAAACCTTAACCAAATTCTAAACCTAATTCTAACCCTAATCCTAACCCTCACTCTAATCCTAATCCTAACCGTAACCCTAAGCCTAACACTATCCCAAACTCTGATCCTAACCCTAAAACTAATGCTAAGCCTAACCCTAATTCTAAATCTAATCATAAATTTTACACTAAAATTAACTCTAACCCTAACTCCTTACACTGACCGAAACTCTCAACCTAAAGCTTACCTTAACACTAACATTAATTCTAACTCTAACCGTACCGCTAACCTAAATCTAACCCTAACCCTACCCATGAACCTAACTCTAATCTAAACCCAAAGGAACACTAACAGTAACCAAAAATCCAATGAAACCCTAACCCTAACCCTAATCCTAATGCTAATCCTAACACTAAACACTTACCCAAACCCTAATTTTAACCATAACTCTAACCTAACCCTAACCCTAACCCTTACACTAAATCTAATGCTAATCCTAACCCAAATTCTAACCCTAAACCTAACAATATACCATACCCTAAATTTTAAACTAACTGTATCTTGAAACCTAACCCCTTATTCTAAAGTTAACTCTAAACCCAACTTGAAATCTAAGACTAATCCTAATCTTAACCTTAACCCTAACATTAACCCTAAACCTGAATTTAACCCTAAAACTAAAGCTAATCCTAACCCTAATTCTATCCCTAATGCTAACACTAAAAATAACCGTGAACCGAACCCTAAAACTAAAGCTGTTCCTGATTTAATTTTAACCATATTCCTAAATTATGCACTAACAATAATCCTAACCTTAACTGCTTACATTAACACTAACCCTAAACCTAATGCTAACCCTAAAGCTAACACTAACGCTAACCCTAACCCTAATCCTACCTAAACTTAACCCTAAACCTAAAACTAGCCTAACCCTAG
>NW_011889645.1:15262-16597 GCF_000151845.1 Pteropus vampyrus
CCTAAAATAAACTTTAACTGAACCCTAACGGTAACTCAAACCTTAACCAAATTCTAAACCTTATTCTAACCCTAATCCTAACCGTCACTCTAATCCTAATCCTAACCGTAACCCTAAGCCTAACACTATCCCAAACTCTGATCCTAATCCTAAAACTAATGCTAAGCCTAACCCTAATTCTAAACCTAATCATAAATTTTACACTAAAATTAACTCTAACCCTAACTCCTTACACTGACCGAAACTCTCAACCTAAAGCTTACCTTAACACTAACATTAACTCTACCTCTAACCCTACCGCTAACCTAAATCTAACCCTAACCCTACCCATGAACCTAACTCTAATCTAAACCCAAAGGAACACTAACGGTAACCCAAACTCCAATGAAACCCTAACCCTAACCCTAATCCTAATACTAATCTTAACACTAAACACTTACCCAAACCCTAACTTTAACCATAACTCTAACCCTAAACCTAACCCTAATCCTAAACCTACCCTAACTCCAACCCTTAACCGTAAGACTAACCCTAAATTGTACACAAACAATAACAGTAACCCTAATCCTAATTTTAACTCTAACTCTAACCCTAACTTTAAATATAACCATAACGCTAACATTAATACTTACCTTAACACCTTATTCTAACCCTAACCCAAACCTTAAATCTAAACTCTATCCTAACCTTAACTCTGATGCTACTTCTTATCCTAACAAGAAACTAAAGCTAATACTAACACTAATTCTAACCCTAACCCTAAATTTTACACTGAGAATAACCCTATCCCTAAAACCTTACCCTAACCCTAACGTTAACATAAAGCTAACCCTAAAGTTAATGCCAACTTTACCTTAACCCTAAACTAAACCTAACACTAAATCTAGACTCTTATTCTAACCGTCAGCATAATCTTAAACCTAAATCTAAATTTAATACCTAACCAAACAGTAAACCTCACCCTAACCCTGATACTAACGCTAAAACAAAAGCTAATCTAAAACCTAATTCTAACCCTAACCCTAACCTTAACCTTAACTCTATCCCTAAAATTAACCATAACCCTAACCCAAATCATAAACCTAAATCTAAACTAAACCTGACAAGGACTCTAACGGTAACCCTAACTCTAACCTAACGCAAACCATAATTTAACCCTAACCCTAACACCTTACCTGAACCCTAAACCTAACCCTAAATCTAACTCAACAATGATTCTAACCCTAAAACTAAACATAATGCTAACCCTAATTCTAACCCTAACCCTAATACTAGCCTAAACCTAAATTTAAGTCTAAAAGTTACCCTAATCTAGCCTTAACACAAATATTGACA
>NW_011889645.1:16647-19380 GCF_000151845.1 Pteropus vampyrus
GATCCTAACCAAAATATAAGTTAAGCCTACCCATAATTCTAACCCTAATCCTAAATTTTACACTAAGAATAACACTAAACCTAAACCTATATCCTAAAACGAACCCTAAACTTAATGCTAATCTTAACCCTAACAGTAAACCTAAGAATAACTGAACTCTAACTCTAACCCTAATGCTAAGCCTAACCCTAAAACCTAACCCTAACCCTAACACAAACCTTAAACCTAACATTAAAACTTACCTTAGCCTCTAAACATAACTCTAACCCTAAACCTAATCATAAAATAAACCTAACCCTCACCATAACCCAAAACTAATCCTAGCCCGAATCCAATTTCTAACACTAATCTTAACTCTTACCTCTTACCCTAACCCTCGTGCTAAACATAACTATAACTCTAATCCAAACCATAACTCGAAAACTAACCATAAACCTATCCCAAACAATAACCCTAACCCTAACCCCAATTAAACGCTTAAACTCACTCTAACCCTAACTCTAATCCTAAATCTAACTGAAATCTTAAACGTGACCATAACAAAAACAGGAACATTAACCCAGATCCCAACCCTAAATGTAAAGCTAATCCTAACCCTAATTCTAAATTTTATCCTACCCTAAATTTTATACAAAGAATAACCTGAACCTAACCCCATTCACTATCCCTTACCCTAAACCTAAGGCTTACCTTAACCCTAACAATAACCCTAACCCGAACCATAACTGCAACCTAAACCAAACCCTAACACTTACCCTAACATAACCCTAAACCGAAACATAACCATAACACTAAACCAAATCCTAACCTTAATCCTAACCCTAACACTAACTCTAACCATAACCCCATACCCTAAACCTAACACTAAACCTAATGCTAATTTTATACCCAACAGTTACCCTAAACCTAACCATAACTGCAACCTAAACCAAACCCTAACACTTACCCTAACATAACCCTAAAAACATAACCATAACACTAAACCAAATCCTAACCTTAATCCTAACCCTAACACTAACTCTAACCATAACCCCATACCCTAAACCTAACACTAAACCTAATGCTAATTTTATACCCAACAGTTACCCTAAACCTAACCGTACCACTAACCCTAACCCTAACTCTAAACCCTAACCGTAAACCTAACTCTAACCCTAACCCTGACGCTAACCCTAAAACTAATCCTAATCGTAACCCTAAACTACTCATAACCCTAATGCCAACCCTAATACTAATTTTAACTCTAACCTCTTACTCAAACTCTAACCCTAAATATAACTGTAAAACTAACCGAAAACATAACATTAAACGTAACACTAACCCTAACTCTACCCGTAACACTAAACCTAAGCCTAAAACCAACTCAAACCCTAAACCCTAAACCTAACCATAACCATAACCTTAAACCTATCCCTAACTCTAACTTTACACTAACAATAAACCTAACCTTAATCCCTGACCCTAAGCGTAACCTTAACCCTAATTTAACTCTAAAACTAACACTAACCCTAACCCTAACACTAACTCTAAGCCTAATACTAACCTAAACGAAACCCTAACGCCAACCCTAAAGTGATTCTATCCCTAATTTTAACTCTAACACTAATCCTAAATGTAACCTCTTACCCTAACCCTAAACTTAAACATAAACATAAACGTAACGCAAAACCAAAAGCTAAAGTAATCATAAACCTAACCTTAATCCTAAACCTAACTCTAAACTCTGACCCTAAACCTAACCCTAACCTTAACCTAAGATAAATCTAACCCTAACCCTACACTTAAACTAATCCTAACCCTAATCCTTACCCGACCATTAATTCTAACTCTAACCTGTAACCCTAATCTTAACATTAAACACAACGGTATCCCTAACCCAATCCATACCGCTAAAACTAAACCTAACCCTAAACCTAACCCTAAATTTTACACTAACAATAATCCTAACCTTAAACTCTGACCCTAAACCTAACCATAACCCTAATTTAACTCTAAATTTAACTCTAAGCCTAACCCTAAACCTAAATCTAAGGCTAATCCTATCCCTAATTTTAACCCTAATCCTAAATTACGCTAAGAATAACCCGAACACTAACTTTATACCCTAAACTTAACAGTAACCCTAAACTTAACCATAACTCTAAACCTAATGTTAACCTTAACGCTAACAGTAAACATTACCCTAACCAAAAACCAAAATCTAACCCGAATCCTAAACCTAACCCTAACTCGAACTGTAAATCTAAGCCCACATCCTAAACCTAACACAAAACAAAGGCTAATCTTAATCCTAACAGTAACACTAACCTAACCCTAACACTAACCTTAACTCTAACCTAAATCTAACCCTAAGTCTAAACCTAAACTAATCCTAACCCTATCTAACCATAACACTAATCCTAAATCAAACCTCTTACATTAATCCTAACCCTAAACATAACTGTAACCCTAACCCAAACCATAACGCTAACCCTAACACTAAACCTACCCCAAACCATAATGCTAAACCTAACCGTAACCCTAACCCTAACCCTAAACTTAACTCTAAACCTAACGCTAACAGTAACCGTAAATCTAACCATAACACTTATCCTAACTCTAAACTCTTTCCCTAACCCTAACCCAAAACATAATGTAACCCTAACACAAACCATAATGCTAAACCTAACCCTATCCCTAACCCTATACATAACCCTAACCCTAATCCTAACCCTAACCCTAACCCTAACCCTA
>NW_011889645.1:19430-21274 GCF_000151845.1 Pteropus vampyrus
GGTAACCCTAACATTAACCTAATGCTAACCCTAACACTAACATTAACCCTGATCCTTATCATAAAACTAATGCTAATCATAACTCAATTGTAACCTTAACACTAAATTTTACAGTAAAAATAACCCTAACTCTAACCCTAATTTAACTCTAAAACGGACCTAACATTATCTATAACCCTAACATTGTCCCTAACCAGGTCGTAACCCTAAAACTAAAGCTAATCCTAACCCCTAAGTCTAAACCTTACCCTAACACTTACCCTAACCCTAACGCAAACCTAACCCTAAACCTAATTGTAACCCTATCCATAAACCTACGACTAAACTAAACCTAACCGGAATCCTAACGATAACCATAACTCTAACCTAATTGAAATCCTAACGGAACCCATACACTCAACCTAACTCTAACCTCGTATCCTAACACTAATACTTACCCTAACCCTACCCTGATTCACTAATCCGGATTAACCACTTACCTAACCCTTACCTTAACCCCTAATCCTAACTCTAACTACTACCCTAACACTAACACTATACCTAACCCCTTACTCTAACCGTAATCCTAAACCTAAAGCTCAGCCAAACTCTAACACTAACCCTAACATTAACTCTAATCTAAGCTAAACCTAACCCTTACCCTAACCCTAACCCTAAACTACCCCTAACCATAACCCAAACATTAACCCGAACCCTGATTCTTACCCTAAAATTAAAGCTAAACCTAACCCTAATTGTAACCCTAACACTAACACTCACCCTAACACTAATCCTACACTAAAACTAAAGCTAATCCTAACTCTAATTCTAAACCTTACCTTAAGTTTTACACCAACAATAACTCAAACCCTACCCACATACCCTAAGCCTATCCCTAAACCTACTCCTACACTAAACTAACCTGAACCCTAATGATAACCCTTGCCATAACCTACTCTAACCCTAACACTAACACTAATCTTAACTCTAACCACTTACACTAACCCTAACCATGACCCTAACTCAAACCTATCCCCTAGCCTAAACCTACCCCCCTTACTATAACCCTTACACTATCCCTAACACTAAACCCTAAACTTAATCTTAACCCTAACCCAAACCCTGATTCTAAACCTATAACTAAAGCTAACCCTAAAACTAACACTAACCCTAACCCTAAGTTTTACACTAACAATAACCTGAAGACTAACTTTTTACCCTAAACCTAACCCTTACCCTAAATGTGACTCTAAAACTAACTTGAACCTTAACTTTAACTCTAATACTAACCATAAATCTGATGCTAACCCTAAAACTAAAGGTATTCCTAACCCTAATCCTAACCGTAAACTTATAACTTATGGTAACCCAAACCCTAACCATAAATTTAACCCTAAAACTGATCCTAACACTAAAACTAAAGCTAATCCTAACCCTAATTCTAACTATAACCCTAAATTTTACAGTAACAATAATACGGAGCCTAACCACTTAAAGCTAAGTCTAACTAACACTAATGCTAACCCAAACTCTAACCCTAAACTAAACCAAACCCTAACCATCACCCTAAACTTATACCTAATCATAAAGTAAACCTTACACAAACCCTAACGGTAATCTCACTCTTAAATTAAATCTAATCCTAACCCTATCGCTAACACTAATCTTAAATGTAATCTCTTGCCTTAAAGCTAACCTTTACCCTAACTCTAACTCTAACACTAATCCCTTACCCTAAATCCAAACCTAACCCTAACATTAAACGTAACCCTGATTCTAATCCTAATTCTAACCCTAACCCTAATTCTAACCCTAAAACTAAAGCTAATGCTAACCCTAATTCTAACCCTAATTCTAACCCTAAC
>NW_011889645.1:21324-23216 GCF_000151845.1 Pteropus vampyrus
CAAGAATAACCCTAACCTTGATCCTAACCCTAAAATAAAGGTTATCGTAACCACATTCCTAACCATGCCCTTAAATTTTACGCTGACAATAACCCAAACAATAACCCTAACCCTACCACTAACCTTAACCCTAACACTAAGCCAATACTAAACCTAACCCTCACCTTAAACCTTAACATAACTCTACCCATAACCTAACCATAACCCCAACACTAACACTGCCACTAATGCTATGTCTACACACGTACCCTAACCCTAACCCTTATCCTAACCCTAACTCGAACCATAACCTAAACCTAAACCTACCGCTGAGCCTAACAAATACACTACCTTGAAAGCCTAACCATAACACTAACCTTAACCCTAACCCTATCCCTGATTATAACCTTAAAACTAAAATTAATCCTAACCCTAATTGATCCCTTTCCCTAACAATAGCCTAACCTTAAATTTCAAACTAACAATAACAGTGACCATAACCCCTTACAATAAACCAAACTCTAACCCGAATTTCAATCTAAAAATAATCTTAACTCTAACATTAACCCAGACATTGATCCTAACACTAAAACTAAAGCTAATCCTAACGTTAATTCTAACCAAAACACTAACACTAACCCTAACTCTAAATTTTGCACTAACAATAACCTAAGCCTGACCACTTACACTAAATCTAACGTTGATCCTAACTAATACTCTAACTCATACTCAAAACTAAATCTAATCCTTACCCTATTTCTATCCTCATCCTAACAATAACTCTAACACTAAATCTAACCCTGAACTTAACACTAAAAGTGAAGCTAATCCTAAACCTAATTCTAACCCTAACCCTAAAATTTACACTAGCGATAACTCTATCCCTAAAACTTTATACTCACTTTAACCCTAACCGAAAGCTAAGCCTAACCATAACACTAACCCTAACAAAAACATTAACCATAACCAAAACCTAAGCCTAACCCTAACCATAAATCCTAACCCTAACCCTGAATCTAACCCTAAAACTAAAGCTTATCCAAACCCTAATTCTATCCCTACCCTAAAATTAACCCTAACTCTAAATTTTACACTAACAATAACTCTAACCCTAACCACATATCCTAAACCTAACCCTAAATTTAAAGCCAACCCAAAACCTAACACCATCCCTAACCATAAGCCTAAGCAAACCTAAACCTAACACTATCACAAACCATAACTTAACAATAATCCTAACACTAACCCTAACACTAATCCTAAAAGAAACACTAACACTAACCCTAAAGCTTCACCCAAACTCTAACACTAACCCTAATTCTAACCCTAACACTAATCCTGACCTTAAAACTAAAGTTAATCCTAACCCTCATTCTAACTTTAACCTTAAAAATAACCCTAAAAATAAATTTTGATCTAACAAATATCCTAACCCCTTTACCGAAAGGTAACCCTAACTGTAACTTTAACTCTAAAACTACCACTAACCCTAAGACTAACCCTCACCCTATCCTTAACCCTAACACTAACCCTAACCTAAATTAAACCCTAACTCTAACCCTAACTTAAAACTAACCCTAACTCTAACGCTAACTCTGATCTTAACCTTAAACTAAAGCTAATCCTAAACCTAATTCTAACCGTAAACCTAAATTTTACACTAACAATAACATTATACCTAAACCTTTTCCTCACTCTATCCCTAAACCTAAAGTTAATCCTAACCCTAACACTAACCCTACACGTTATTCTAACCTTAACCTAAACATAACCCTAACCCTAACCCTAAATATATACGTATTCCTAAAATAAACCTTAAGCAAACCCTAAAGGTAAACCCACCCCTAAACTAACCCTAATCCTAACACTAACCCTAACACTAAACTTAACTCTAACCACTTGCCTTAGAGCTT
>NW_011889645.1:23266-25275 GCF_000151845.1 Pteropus vampyrus
CTATCCCTAAACCTAACACAAATCCTAAATCGAACTTATTATTCTAACCCTAACCCTAAGTGTAATCCTACCCCTAGCTCTAACCAAGATTCTAACACTAAAACTAAAGATAATCTTAACCCTAATTCTAACACTTACCCTAAAACTAACCATAACTCTGAATTTTACACTAACAATAACCCAAAACGGAAACCCTAAATATAAACCTAATCTTAATTGTAACTTTAACTGTAAAATTAACCCTATCACTAACGATAACACTAATCTTAAAGAAAACTCTAAACCTCAGAGTAACTCTAACTCTAACCCTAAGCTTACCCCTAACACTAACCCTAACCAAACCCTAACCACTAACACAAACATAACTCTAACCCTAACCCTTACCTTAATCCTGACCCTATCCCTAACAATAAACCCTAACTTTAAACATAAACCTAACCCTAACCCTGATCCTAACCCTAAAACTAAATTTAAACCTAAACCTATCGCTATTCCTAACCCTAATTTTCACTGTACCTTAACCCTGATCCTAACAATAAGATAAAGCTAATCCTAACCGTAATTCTAACCCTGACCCTAACAGTATATCCAATCCTATATTTTAAACTGACAATGACCCTAATCCTAATCTCTTACCCTAATTTTGACCCTAACCCTAAATTTAACTCTAAAACTAACCCTACCCCAAACGTAAACTCTTACACTATCCTAATCCTAACATTAACTCTAAAAATAACTCTAATCCTAATCCTAAAACTAACCCTAATTGTAACACTAACCTTAAACTAAATGTAACCCTAACCTTTACCCTAACCTTACCCTAACCCTAAACCTTACACTAACACTAATCCCATTTCTAATCTCTTACCCTAAACCTAACCCTAAACCTAAGGCTAACTCTAACCCTAACCCTAACCCTAACATTAACCTTAACCTTAACCCTAACCCTAACCCTAATTTAAAACTAACCCTAAGCCTAACATTAACATGAAACCTAACTCTAATTTCTTACTCTAACCCTAATTCTAACCCTTACCGTAACGATAAACCTTACCCTAAATTCTGAACTTAAAATAACCCAAACCCTAATCCTTTACACTAACCTTAAGGCTAACTTTAACTCTAACACTAATTCTAATCCTAACTTTAACCATAATATTAACCCTAACCCTGATCCTAACCCAAAAACTAAAGCTAATCCTAATCCTATTTCTGACTGTAACCCTAACACTAACCTAATCCTAAATCTAACCCTATCCCTAAACCCAAACCTAACCCTAAACTAACCCTAATCATAACGATAACTCTAACCCTAACACTAAAACTAATTATAACATTAACCCATAACCCTTACTGTAACCGAACCCTAACCTAATCCTAACCTTAACCCTAACCGTCACCTGAATCCTAACCTAAACCTAACACTAACCCTAAAACCTAACCCTAACCTTAACCATAACCCTTAGTCAAATCTTAAAACTAAATCTAATCCATACCCTAATTCTATCTCTAACCCTAATACTAACCCTAACCCTAAATTTCACACTAACAATAATACTAACCCTAACCCCTTATCCTAACATTAACCCTAAACCTAAAGATAACGCTAAACATAACCCTAACCCTAACTCTAACCCGAACCCTAACCGTAATCTAAACCTAACCCTAACCGTGACTCTAATTGTAAACCTATCTCTAACTAAACCTAACCCTAACCCTAACACTAAAGCTTAACCGTAACTCTAACCCTAATTATAATCCTGATCCTTACACTAAATCTAATGCTAATCCTAACCCAAATTCTAACCCTAAACCTAACAATATACCATACCCGAAATTTTAAACTAACTGTATCTTGAAACCTAACCTCTTATTCTAAAGTTAACTCTAAACCCAACTTGAAATCTACGACTAATCCTAACCTTAACCTTAACCCTAACATTAACCCTAAACCTGAATTTAACCCTAAAACTAAAGCTAATCCTAACCCTAATTCTATCCCTAATGCT
>NW_011889645.1:29465-30242 GCF_000151845.1 Pteropus vampyrus
ACCTTATCCCTAATGCTAACAATAATACCTTACATTCAAATGGGAATGCGAACACTACAACTAACTCTAAACTCTTACCCTAACCCTAACCCTAATTTTACACTAACAATAACCCAACCCTTAACCCCTAACGCTAAACATAACCCAAACACAAATTTAACACTAAAACTAACTCTAAACGTAAATATAACCCTAAATCTAAACAAAACCTTTAACGTAACCCTAAAGATAACCCAAACCCAGATCCTAACCCTAAATCTAAAGCTAATCCTAACCCTAATTCTAAACCTAACCTTAAATTCACACTAAGAATAACCCGAACACTAAACCCATACCCTATCCCTAATCCTAAATCTAAACCCTAACCCTAAACCTAAACCTAAACCCTAACCCAACCCTAACCGTTATCCTAACCTAACCCTAAGCCTAACCCTAGCACTAACTCAAACTTTAATGTAACTCTAACATTAAACTTAACCCTAACCATAAAGTAACCCTAACCCTTACACTAACCCTAACACTCATCCTAACTCTAAACTCTTTAACTAACACTAACCCTTACCTAAACCATTACAGTAACCCTAACCATAAATCTAAAGCTAACCCTAACCCTAACCCTAAACCTAACTTTAACCCGAAGTCTAAACATAACCTTAATTCCTCACCCTAAACCTAAATCAAACTCTCACTCTAACAACAAATCTAACTTTAACCCTAATCTCTAACCCAACCCTCACCATATCCCAAACCCTAACCTTAACCATAATCATAAACCTA
>NW_011889645.1:30292-32012 GCF_000151845.1 Pteropus vampyrus
CTAACCCTAACATTAACTCTAATACTGATCCTAACACTAAAACTAAAGTGAATCCTAACCCTAATTCTAACCCGATCACTGACTAAACTTAACCCTAAATTTTAAACTAAAAATAAAACTAAAATTGAAGCCTTACACTAAAGCTAATTCTAAACGAAACTTTTACTCTAAAATTAAACCTAACCCTAACCCAAACTCTATACCAAAACCTAACCTTAACTCTAACACTAACCTTAACCCTGAACCTAACACTAAAACTAAAGTTAAACCTAACCCTAATTCTAAAGCTAACCATAAATTTTACACTAACAATGACACCAAACTTAACCCTTATCTTAACCCTAACGCTAAACCTAAAGCTAAGCCTAACCATGATATGGACCTAATCGTAACGCTAACCCCAAACCTAACCTAACCCTAAACCCATACCTAAAAATAACACTAATCCTAACTCTAATCTTTTACGCTACACCTAACCCTAGGGAAACTTTAACCCAAATGCTAGGCCCTTATTCTAATACTTACTCTAACCTTAGCCTTAACCGTAATAAAAAAGCCTAACAGTAACACTAACCCTAACCTTAACCCTATCCTAACCCTAAAACTAAAGCAAATCCTAACCCTAAATCTAACCCTAACTCTAACAATAACTCGTAGCCAAATTTATAAACTAGCAATAACCCTAACCCAAACCCCTTACCATAAATCTAAACCTAAACCTAAATTTAACACTAACCATCACCCTAATACTTACCCTAACCCTCACCCTAACTATAACTCTAAACAGAACCCTAACCTTAATTCTAACAAGAGCACTAATCCTATCCCTAACCCTAAGACTAACCCTAACTCCCTAACACTAACCCGAATCCTAAGCCTGATCGTAACCCTAAAACTAAATTTAATCCTAAATCTACTTCTAACCTTAACCATAACATTAACCCTAACCCTAAATTTTACACTAACAATAACTATAATTGTAATCCCTTTCTCTAACCTTAAACTTAAACCTACAGCTAACCTTATCCCTAAAACTAAACTAAACATAAACCTAACCCTAACCCTAACCATAAAACTACCACTATACTAAACCTAACCCGAACCATAACGGTACCCTTATGCTAACCAAAACCTTACCTAACCTTAACCCTAACTCCAGTCTAAATCTAAACTTTTACCCTAGCTCTAACCCAAAACCTAGCCATACCCTAACTCTAACAGTAACCCTAACACTCGCCCTAACCCTAACCTAAACTTAACCCTACAACTAACCCTAACCATCAAGCTACCTCTAAATTAAACCTAAATTGAAGCCTAACGGTAATCCTATCCCTAAACGTAACCCTAAACCTGATCCTAACCTAAAGTATAAAGCTAACCCTAACCGTACCACTACCTTGAAATTAAACCTGAAACTAAAGCTAGTCATAACCCTAATTCTAACTCTAACCCTAACATTAATCCTAACACTAAATTTTAAATTAGAAATAACCCTAACCATAACCCTTTACACTAATTCTAACCCTAAAACTAATGCTAATCCTAACACTAAGACTAACCCTAACACTGACCCTAACCTAACCTAACCCTAATCCTAACCATAACCCTATCCCTAACCCCAATCCTAACCCATAACACTCAGTGTACCCTAACCTTAACCCTAAAGCTACCCCAAACCCTAACATCAGGCTAAAACTAACCTTGATCCTAACCATAAACC
>NW_011889645.1:32062-33873 GCF_000151845.1 Pteropus vampyrus
GATAACCCAAACCCAGATCCTAACCCTAAATCTAAAGCTAATCCTAACCCTAATTCTAAACCTAACCTTAAATTCATACTAAGAATAACCCGAACACTAAACCCATACCCTATCCCTAACCCTAAATCTAAACCCTAACCCTAAACCTACCCCTAAACCCTAACGCAACCCTAACGGTTATCCTAACCTAACCCTAAACCTAACCCCAGCATTAACCCAAACTTTAATGTAACTCTAACATTAACCTTAACCCTAACCATAACGTAACCCTAACCCTTACACTAACCCTAACACTCATCCTAACTCTAAACTCTTTAACTAACACTAACCCTTACCTAAACCATTACAGTAACACTAACCATAAATCTAAAGCTAACCCTAACCCTAATCCTAATCCTAACTTTAACCCGAATTCTAAACATAATCTTATTTCCTCACCCTAAACCTAAACCAAACTCTCACTCTAACAACAAATCTAACTTTAACCCTAATCTCTAACCCTAACCCTCACCCTATCCCAAACCCTAACCCTAACCATAACCATAAACCTACCCCCAAACTAAACCTAACTTGAATCCTAACGGTAATCCAATTCCGAAACATAAACCTAACCCTGACCCTAAACCTAAAACTAAAGCTAATCCTAATCCTAACTCTAACACTAATTTTTACACTAATACAAATACTAAATTGTACACTAATATTAAGGGAAATCCTTATTCTAAACCTACCCGTAACCTAAACCTATTCAGAAACATAACCATAAATCTAAAACTAACCAAAACCTAAACCTAACTCTAATTTAAACCTAATCCTAATCCTTACAATAACCCTAACCCGAAATTGAAACTAATAATAACCCTAACCCTAACTACTTACCGAAACCTAACCCTAACCCTAACCCTAACTTGAACTCTAAAACGAATTCTAACACTAAACTTAACACTAAACCTAACACTAAAGTAACTCTGCAGTCTTACCATGACCCTAACACTAATGACTTATTCTAATTATAACTCTAGCCCTAATTCTAACACTAATATTAAACAGGATACAACCCTAAGAAAAACCTAATCGTAAATGCAATTCTACCCCTAACCCTAAGAATATTTCCAATCCTAAATTATAAACTAGCAGTGACCCTAACACTAACCCCTTGAATGAACACTAACCCTAAACCTAAGGCTAAACCTAACACTCACCATAACTTTAACACCAACCCTAACGTAAACCTAATCCTAACTCTAAACTGAACCCTAACCGTTTCTAAGGAGAAGCGTACAGAGTGGAATCTGCTATTTTCAGAAACTCTGATCCAACATTATTGGCCAGAGTCATCTGATGTCTGCATTAAACAAATTTGGATCCCAGCCTCAAGCTCCATCGGTTATTCAGTATCCCCCTGAAATATCTGTGGGAGACGGTTTCACTATCCATACACATTAGAAAACATTGTCCGTTCGTTTTCGACCCGGAGCTTTCGAATATTCAGGTTAAAGAACATCCCCTCCAGAAGGATTTCCCTTCATATTACCATTCCCACAACACGCCACACGCAGTGGCTTCCTTTGTTCCATCGAAAAGAAAGATGGTAGAGGAAAGCTTTTATTTTGCTCTTTCTGCACAGCACAAGCATACTGCCACTGTCTTATCACCCTTTTGTGCATTCTAGGCAGAGAGCAAGCTAAGGAGAACGGATGTGCAGACTGTTTCCAACCGGCGTTTTGGTGCCAGACAAAGGACACGACAAAACAAATCTAGGGTTTTGTCAGACTGGGATTGAGCGTGACTCAGGTCCCTAGGAACGGGGC
>NW_011889645.1:34026-35234 GCF_000151845.1 Pteropus vampyrus
CTCTCACTCTAACAACAAATCTAACTTTAACCCTAATCTCTAACCCAACCCTCACCATATCCCAAACCCTAACCTTAACCATAATCATAAACCTACCCCCAAACTAAACCTAACTTGAATCCTCACGGTAATCCTATTCCGAAACATAAACCTAACACTGATCCTGAAGCTAAAACTAAAGATAATCCTAATCCTAACTCTAACCCTACTTTTACACTAATACTAATCCTAAATTGTACACCAATATTAAGGCTAAACCTTATTCTAAACCTATCCTTAACCTAAACATATTCAGAATCCTAACCATAATTCTAACCCTAACCTAAACCTAACCCTAACTCTAATTTAAACCTAATCCTAACCCTTACAATAACCCAAGCCCTAAATTGAAACTAATAATAACCCTAACCCTAACTACTTACCGAAACCTAACCCTAACCAAAACCCTAACTTTAACTCTAAAAAGAATTCTAACCCTAAACTTAAAACTACACTTAACACTAATGTGACTCTGCAGTCTTACCATAACCCTAACACCCATAACTTATTCTAATGCTAACTCTAGCCCTAATTCTAACAGTAACCTTAAACAGGATCAAACTCTAAGAAAAAACTAATCGTAACTGTAATTCTAACCCTAACCCTAACAATATTTCCAATCCTAATTTTAAACTAGCAATGAGGCTAACGCTAAACCCTAGGCCGAACCCTAACCCTAAAACGAAGGATAAACCTAACACTCACCCTAACTCTAACCCAACCCTAACTGTTTCTAAGGAGAAGCGTACAGAGTGGAATCTGCTCTCTTCAGAGACTCTGATCCAACATTACTCGCCAGAGTCATCTGACGTCTGCATTAAAGAAATTTGGATCCCAGCCTCAAGCTCCATCGGTTGGTCAGTATCCCCCTGAAACATCTGTGGGAGACGGTTTCACTTTCCATCCTCATTAGAAACCATTGTCTGTTCGTTTTCGGCCCGGTGCTTCCGACTATTCAGGTTAAAGAACATCCTCTCCAGAAGGATTTCCCGTCATATTACCCTTCCCACGACACGCCACACACAGTGGCTTCCTTTGCTCCATCGCAAAGAAAGATGGTAGAGTAAAGCTTTTATTTTGCTCTTACTGCACAGCACAAGCATACTGCCGCTGTCTTACCACCCTTTTGTGCATTCTAGGCAGATAGCAAGCTCAGGAGAACGGATGTC
>NW_011889645.1:44205-44442 GCF_000151845.1 Pteropus vampyrus
GCAACCGCCTGAACCCGCTTCGTATGAATTTCCACAATCGAAAGGCGAAATTGTCAGTATCGATGTCACAGCCGGTGGCTGTTGGAAGATTCCACATTTGCTTCCTGAACTACACTTCTGCAGGCTCATATCCGAACAATCCTGCACTCCTTTCAAAAGGCCTGTATATCGCTATGCACAGAAAAGAAGGACGGAGAGCCGTTTCTAAGGAGAAGCGTACAGAGTGGAATCTGCTCT
>NW_011889646.1:0-750 GCF_000151845.1 Pteropus vampyrus
TCCCATCCAAGTACTGACCAGGCCCGACCCTGCTTAGCTTCCGAGATCAGACGAGATCGGGCGCTTTCAGGGTGGTGTGGCCGTAGACGAGAAAGGATGTCGCCTGCCGCCCCAAGAGCTCGAGCCTGGCCTCCGGGTCGCGGGAGACGCCCGCGCCTACAGCGCAACTCCTGCTGGGGGGAGGAGGTTGCTGGGGTTCCGCCGGCAGGGCGGCGGCGAGCGAGCGCCAGCCGACCTAAGGCCCCGCGCGCCTTGGCCGGTTCCCGGCCGTGCCGGAGGTCTGGGTGGGCGCTCTCGCATCCCTGACTGCCCAAGCCTCGGGCCGCCCGCCTCCCCAGTCTTGGCCGCTGAGCAGGACCTCACCCAGGCGTGGCCTGCCATCCTCTCGGCCACCTGGGCACCTAGGCACCTGCGGCCCGGGTAAGTCCCGGATCCGGCCCTGACCCTGACCCACCCTTCCCCTGCGCTTCCCGCCGTGGCCGAGCCCGACCTGTCCAAGACCACACGGAGCCACCGGGACACCGCCAGGCAACGCTTCGGCCCGAGACCTCGCCCTCCGCCCAGCGCCCTCTGCCCTTGGGGCTCGGCCCCGCGGTGCCCAGGAAGGCAGGGCCCGGAACATTCAGAGGAAACAGGCCACGGCTCTCCGCAGGAGAGTAGGTGAGGGCGGTCAAGGGCGCGGGGCGCGCAGCTGTGCGGTCAGTCCTGGGCTCAGGCGTTTGCCCAGGACCCCCGAGACAGCGTGCGAGC
>NW_011889646.1:2293-2549 GCF_000151845.1 Pteropus vampyrus
TGGCCGTAGACGCGAGAAGATGTCGCCTGCCGCCCTAAGAGCTCGAACCTGGCCTCCTGGGCGCCGGAGACGCCTGCGCCTGCAGCGCAACTCTTGCTGGGGGGAGGAGGTGGCCGGGGTTCGCCGGCAAGACGGCGGCGAGCGAGCGCCAGCCGAGGTAAGGCCCCGCGCGCCTTGGCCGGTTCCCCGCCGTGCAGAGGTCTGGGTGGGCGCTCTCGCATCCTGCGACTGCCCAGGCCCCGGGTAGCCTTTCTCC
>NW_011889646.1:4564-5056 GCF_000151845.1 Pteropus vampyrus
TCGCCGAGTCCGGGGTCGCGCATGTCCCTCCCCGGACGACAGGCGACTCGGGACCTTCTCCTGCGACGCGTCCGGGAAACACGGAGAGAAGGGTGACGCCCTGCGTCCTGCGGACCCCACCCCAGCCACTGCGCCCCTCGCTTCCCCCCTCCCCTGTTCCCTTCCCTGCGCCCTCCCCTATCCCTCCTCGCCCCGCCCCTGTCCCCTCCCCTGTCCCCGCCCCACCTTGACTGGCAGTCGGCCTCGGCGACACCAGCCAGAGCCGCAGCGGGGGCGGGGGCGGGAGCAGCAGCCAAGGCCGCGGCCAGCGTGGACGAGCGCTCGCCTCAGCTACCCGCGACCCAGTCGGGAGGCGTCACCCGCACGCGCCGCCGCGCTGGCGAGAGAGCGGGCCCCTGCCGGGCAGGAGCTACCCGCGCTCCGAAGTCCCGAACGCGGCGCGCAGGGCTTGGGGGGGCCGGGAGAGCGCGCGCCCGCCTCGCCCCTTCATCC
>NW_011889646.1:5889-6350 GCF_000151845.1 Pteropus vampyrus
AGGTCTGGGTGGGCGCTCTCGCATCCTAGGACTGCCCAGGCCCCGGCCCACCCGCCTCTCCAGTCTTGGCGCTCGGCAGGACCCCGACCCGGGCGTAGCCCACCATCCTCTCGGCCACCTGGGCACCTAGGCAGGTACGGCCTTGCCACGTCCCGGCCCGGCCCTGACCCAGACCCACCCCTCCCCAGCGCTCCCCGCCGTGGCCGAGCCCGACCTGCCCAAAACCACGCGGAGACGCCGGCGACACCACCAGGCAACGCTTCGGCCCGAGACCTCGCCCTCTGCCCAGAACCCTCGGCCCTTGGGGCTCGGCCCCGCGGAGCCAGGGACGTGAAAGGCCCCAAGTAGAGAGAGAAAAGAGCCCAGAAGCTGCAGGAGCGCAGGTGGAGGCGGGCGGTGGCGAGGGGTGCATGGCCGTTCATGCAGCCCTGGGGCTCGGGCGGCTGCCCAGGACCCCCGAG
>NW_011889646.1:6400-6710 GCF_000151845.1 Pteropus vampyrus
CCCATCCAAGTACTAACCAGGCCCGACCCTGCTTAGCTTCCGAGATCAGACGAGATCGGGCGCGTTCAGGGTGGTATGGCCGTAGATGCGAGAGGATGTCGCCTGCCGCCTCAAGAGCTCGAGCCTGGCCTCCGGGTTGCCAGAGACGTCCGAGCCTGCACCGCACCTCCTCGGGGATTTGCGGGGGTTCCGCTGGTGAGAGGGCGGAGAGTGAGCGCCAGCCTCGCTAGGGCACCGCGGGCCTTGGCCGGTTCCCGGCCGTGCAGAGGTCTGGGTGGGCGCTCTCGCATCCTGCGACTGCCCAGGCCCC
>NW_011889646.1:8207-25323 GCF_000151845.1 Pteropus vampyrus
GGCAAAAGGAGAGGACTGCAAGAGCCTACAGCACCCGCTATCCAAGGCAGTCTCCCATCCAAGTACTAACCAGGCCCGAACCTGCTTGGCTTGGGAGATCACACTAGATCGGGCGATCTAGATATGGCTGTAGACGCGAGAGGATGTCGCCAGCCGCCCCAAGACCTCAAGCTTGGCCTCCAAGGCTCCGGAGCCGCCAGCGCCTGCATCACAGCTACTGGTGGGGGGGGGGGCGTTGCGGGTGTTCCTCCGGCGAGGCGGAAGCCCACATGAGCCAGCTGCGCTAAGGCACCATGGGTCTTGGCCGGTTCGCTGCTGTGCCAAAGGTATGAGTGGGCGTTCTCGCATCCTGGGACTGGCCAGAAAAAAAATAACTTCATGATGACATGCACTCATCAGTTATTCCCTGGGTACACACTGGTTGGCAACAAATAATAACTTTTCATGATAACATACATTCATGTGTTACTCAAGGATGCCCAGGATGAAAGCACAGAATAACTTTTGCTGAGGATGTACACCTGGATGTTATTCCAAAAACGTCCCCCAGATGGCAGAAAATGCCTTTTTCTTAATTGTACTCTAATGTTATACCCAAGATGCACACTACATGGTGGCAGAAAATGAATTTTCATGATGCCCCACACTTTGATGTTATTCCTAAAATGCCCACGAGATGGCGACAGAAAATAAATATTTCTAATGACATACACCAGGGTGTTATTTTCAAAAAACCCACGAGATGGCAGCAAAGAATTTTTCATGAAATGCAGTCCTGCGTTATTCCCAATATTCACACAAAATGAGAGAAGACAAAAAATTCTAAACAACATGCCCTTCGGTGTTATTTTTATATGCACACGAGACAGCATTAGAAATAAGTTTTCATGACATGCACTGTGGTGTTACTCCCAAAATGCTGACCAGATCGCAGCAGAGAGTAATTTTTTTTTTCATTATAGCCACTCTGAATTTATTCCAAGATGCAAAGTAGATGAGAGCAGAAAATATATTATCATGATGGCATACACCGGGCTATTATTCCAAAAAATGACCACAGGATGGCAGCATAAAATTACTTTTTATGATGACATATACTATTTTGTAATTTGCGAAATGGCACGAGGTGGCAGCAGAAGATAGTTTTTCATGACGCACTTCCCTAATTTTCCCAAGATGCACATGAAATGGCCACAGACGACATGCCCTTAGGTGTCATTTTTTAAATGCACACAAGACAGCAGCTGAAGTTATTCCTTATTACATGTGCTGTGATCTTCTTTGCAAAATGCCCACGAGATGGCAGCAAATGATAAATATTCATGACAACAAACAATGGCGGTTTAATCCTTAAGTGCCCAACAGAAGACAGCAAAAAATAACTTTCGATTACTTACCGTCTACTGTTATTTCCTAAATGCACACCAGATGGCAGCAGAGAGTAAATTTCTTTTATTACTTATGCTCTGATGTTATTCCCAAAATGCTCACCAGATGGCAGCAGTGAATGAATATTCATGACGACAAAACCCTGGTGTTATTCCTAACATGCTTACCAGATGGCAGCGGAGAATAACTTTTTCTTACAATCTGGTATAATTGTGAGATGCACACAAGATGGGTGCAGAAAACAAATTTGTGTCTAAGCTACACTCGGATTTTATTCCCAAAATTCACACCAGGTAGCAGCAGAAAATAAATCTTTATGATGAAATATATCTGGGTGTTATTTTCAATGTGCCCACAAGATGGCAGCAGAAACAATGTTTCAAGACATGCAATCCTTGTTTTTAACAAAGTGTGCACGAATTGGCAACAGACAAAAGCATTTTATGATGACATGCCCCTGGGTGTTATTTATGAAATGTGCATGGGAGAGTAGCTTAAATATCTTTTCATGACGTGCACTGTGGCGTTACTCACAAAATTCCCACTGGATGGAAGCAGGGAATGAATTTTCATGATGACAACCACTCAAGTGTTATTCCTAAAAACCCACCAGATGGCAGCAGAAAATACATTTTTAGGATGACATACGCCTACGTGTTATTTTCAAAATGTCCACGAGATGGCAGCAGAGAATAATTTTTCATAACAGGCACTCCTTATTTACTCAAGACGCACATGAGTGGCAGCGGACAACTTTTCATGACAACATGACCTTAGGTTATAATCAAGCACACATGAGATAGCAGCAGAATTAACTTTTTATGACATGCTTTGTGGTGTTACGGCCAAAATACCCACTAGATGACAGCAGTGAATGACTATTCATGGTGACCTACACTCAGTGTTCTTCCTAAATGCCCAACAAATGGCAGCTGAAAAAATTATACTTACATACACTTGCATATTATTATCAAAATGCCCATGAAATGGCAGCAGAGAATAATTTTTCATGACATGCACTCCTGTGTTTATCCCTAGATACACACGAAATGGCCAAGGACGAAACCTCTTCTTAACGACCAGCCCTTAGGTGTTACTTCCTACTGCACAGATAGCAGCAGAAATAACTATCTATGGTATGAGCTGTGGTTTTATATCCAAAAGCCCATCAGATGGCAGCCGAACAATAAATTTTCATGACATATACTTGCATTTTTTTTTCAAAATGTCCATGAAATGGCAGCAGAGAATAATTTTTCATGTCATGCAATCATGTTCTTTTCCCAAGATACACACGAAAGGCAGCAGACAGCTTTTCATAACATCATGCCCTTGCGTTTATTTTGAGAATACATATGAGATAGCAGCAGAAATAACATTTTATGAGATGCACTGTTGTTTATTCCCAAATTTCACTGGGAATTTGGCAGCAGAAAATAAATTTTTTACATACACTGGTCAAATTCTCTAGATACACACATGATGGGGGCAAAAAAAATTAATTTTCATGATGTCCTACACTCTGGTGTTATTCCGAAATGCCCACCAGGTGGCAGCTGAAAATAAATTTTATAATGGCATAAAAATGGGTGTTAACTTGAAATGCATATGATAGCAGCAGAAATAACTGTTCATGAGATGCACCGCTGTGTTATTCTAAAAAATCCCACCAGATGGCAGTATAGTGTAAAGTTTTATGAAGACATAGACCCTATATGGCCACCGTATGGCAGTAGAGAATGAATATTCATGATCAAACACTCAGGTGTTATTAATAAAATATACACTTGATTGCAGCAGAAAATTAATTTTTATGATCTACACTCTGTTATCCTCAAAATGCCCACAGGATTGCAGTAGGAAAAAAATTTTACGAAATACACAATATCCATGAGATGGCAGCAAAGAACAATTTTTCAAGACATGCATTGCTCTGTTATTCCCAAGATTCACACAAAATGGAAGCAGAAAAAAAATTATAAAAACATACCCTGGGAGTCATTTTTTTAAATGCACATAAGACAGTAGCACAAATAACTTTTCAAGACGTGCACTCCTGTATTAACCCCCAAATGCTGAGCAGATGGCAGCAGCAAATAACTTTTTATATTAATATACACTTGCCCGTTATTTTCAAATGCCCACCAGACAGCAGTAGACAATAATTTCTCATGACATGTACTTTTCTGTTTATCCCAAGAGATGTTTTGTTTATCACACGAGATGTCCATGTACAAGAATTTTGTTTAACCAAATTTCCTTAGGTGTTATTTTTCTAACTGTATGAGATCACGAAAGAAATAACTGTTTATGATAATGTGCTATGGTGTTATTCCCAATATGACAACCAGATGGAAGCGTGGAATGAGTATTGAGAATGATCTACAATAGGATATTATTTCCAAACTGCCCACAAGACTACAGCAGAGAATTACTTCATGACAAGCACTCCTGTGTTTTTCACAAGATGCACACGAAATGGCAGCAGAAAACTTTTCATAATGACATTCCACAGAGTTTATTTTCAGAATGCACATGAGATAGCAACAAAATTACAGTTTATGGCATGCACTGTGATTTATTCCGAAAATGATCACCATATGGCAGCAGATGAGTATTCATAACACTCAGGTATTATTTCTAAAATCCCCTCCAGATGGCAACAGAGAACAAATTTCATGACATACACACTTTTCTTTTTCCCAAGATTCACACGAAATGGCAACAGTGAAAAAATTTATGGAGACACACGCTGGAGTGGTATTTTTTAAAGGCACACGACAGCAGCAGCAATACTTTTCATGGGACGCACTGTGGCGTTATTCCCAAAATGCTCACCAGATGGCAGCAGAAAATAATTTTTTACATTCACATACACCTGGGTGTTATTTTCAAAATTTCCACGAGATGGCAATAGAGAACAGTTGTTCATTACATGCAGTCCTGTGTTATTGTCAAGTGTAACCTGAAAAGGCACCAGAGAAAAAAAGTAGAACGACATATCATGGAGTGTTATTTTTTAAATGCACGCGACATAGCAGCAGTATTTTTCATGACATTCACTGTGACGTTATTCTCAGATAACCACCAGATGGCATCAGATAACAAATTTGTGCTGACATACACCTGGATATTATTTTCAAAGTGCACACGAAATGGCAGCAGAGAATAACTTCATGACATGTACTCCTGTGTCTTTATACAGATGCAAATGAAATGGCAGTAGACAAAAGGTGATTATAATGACATTCTTTTGGGTTTATTTTCAAAATGCACCTTACACAGAGGCTGAAATAACATTTTATGATCTGCGCTTTGTTATTCCCAGAATGCCCACCAGATGGCAGCTAGGAGTGACTTTTTTTTTATGCTCTTGTGTAATTTCCAAGATGCACACAAATTGGAGCGGAGGATGAAATTTCATGATGACCCATAGTAAGGCTTTATTTCCAAAATTTTCACCATATGCTAACTGAAAATATTCGTTGATATTATATACCTGGAAGTAATTTTTAAAATACTCACGAGATGGCAGTGAAAAATAATTTTCACTCCTGTTTTATTCTCAAGATTAACACTAAATGGGAGCAGAGAAAAATTTCATGACGACATATCCTGCGGTGTTATTTTTTTAATGCACATGTGGTATAGCTGCAGAAATAAATTGTCATGATATACACTGTGGTGTTATTCCCAAAATGCCCACCAGATGGCAGCAGAAAATAAAATTTCATGCCACCAACTCCTATGTGTTATTTTCAAAATGTCCACGAGATGGCAGCAGAGAACAGTTTTGCATGACATGCACTCCTGTGTCGTTCCCAAGATTCACGAGACATTGGAGCAGAGAAAAATTTCATAACGACATACCCTGGGGTGTTATTTTTTTAAATGCAGATGAGATATAGCAGCAGAAATAAATTGAGATGATATACACTGTGGTGTTATTCCCAAAATGCCCGCCAGATGGCAGCAGAAAATGTTTATGATGACATACACTTGGGTGTTATTTTCAAAATGCCCACGTGATGGCAGCAGAGAATAACTCTTCATGACACGCACGTGTTTTTCCCAAGGTGCACATGAGTGGGACCCGCTGTAAAAGATGGTCCTCCACGAGAGTGGGGCTCTTCAATAGTGTTGCTGTCCCCTAAAGAGTGGGGCTCCCCTCCTGAAGAGGGACATCCCTCTCTGAACAGAATTCCCCCTTCTATAGCAAGGCTCACCCCCGTAACAGCACAGCACATGTCACCCCCTCTAGAGTGGGACTCCACTCCTAGAATGAGGCTTCGCCCCTTAATAGCACAGTTCTTACCTAAGATATGGCTTCCCCACAAGAAAGAGGGGCTCCCTTTTGAGAAAGACAAGAGTAAATCTTAAAACACAGCATAGACTTTGGGTGATTAACACATAGCTGGGTAAGTTCAGTAGTTATAGGAAACGTACCACTCTGGTCGGGGATGAAATACTGGAGGACACACGCCTGTGCGGGGGCAGAGGGTGTGTGTGCAATTTCTTCCTCTCGATTACGCCGTGAACCAAAACTTCTCTGATAAAACCAAAACTTTAAAAAAGGATGTTTTTAAGAATGCTAACTGCATCTGTGAATAAGCTCAGTATTAATTTATTGAAAGAATATATACATTACACTGCGATGCACGGAATACACTATGTAATGTCACATGATTAAAAGATATTTCTCCAGGTGACAGAATTTTGTTGCACCTGGTACAGTCATCCCCCATTATCTGCAGGGCACACGTTCCACAACTCCCAGTGAATGCCTGAAACCGCGGATAATATCAAACCCTATATAGACTGTTTTTCCTATACATACAGATATACATACATACATACATAAATACATATCTTTTCACTTAAAGGACGCACTTTATGGCTTCTCTTTGTCATATCCAATTTGCCAGCTTCACTACTTTGGTGCTTTGGGGCCATTATGAAGTAAAGTAAGGGTCACTTGAACACAAGCACTGTGATACCACAACGGTCAATGTGACAAGCAAGATGGCTACTGTGGGGAGTCACTTATGGACATGTGAAATCGTATAACAAGGAACAAGGATATTTGTGTACGTGGCAACAATGTAAGAAGCTGAGATTGTAAAGCGCTGGGAAAAACCGGGAGGTAACTGTTCACATAGCAATCACTGCACATTCCTTGCAACAGTTTAGCAGAGAGTTCTGAGTTGTGAGAATCTCATTGTTCTACTAGATATAGTAATCTGGCTAACCTTGATTCTTGACTACTGTCTTTCTTATTGTAATGTTATAAATAGTGTGTTCTAAATAAACTCGGGGACACAGACACAGCTGTGATCCCTCCTGCAATTCTGTCTGTCTTCTTTCTTTTCCTCAGTCCATGCTCCCCCTTTCAGGTACCCTGAATTACTTCGTCGGCTGGCTCCGACAGGCTACTAAGCGACTAATGGGTGAGTAGTGTACACAGCATGACTGTGGACACAAAGTTTAATGAAAAAAAAAGTAACTTGGACTTTATAAAATTAAAAGCTTTGTAAAAGACCTTGTTCAGAGATCCAAAAGAAAAGCCACAAACTGGGAAAAAATATTCGCAAAACACGCATCTGATAAAGGATTTCTGCTCAAACTATATAAAGGCGTCTAAAACAAACAACTCCACTAAAATTGGGTAAAGATCTGAACAGCCGCCTGGCCAAGGAAGAAATGCAGTCTGGAGAAGAAGAGGGGTTCTGTGGAGAGTGACCTCTTGATGATCTGATCACAAGTCCCTGACTAGGAGTATCATGGTGGGTCATCACACCCCAGGTGTGACAGCACACGATCGTCACACACACATACACACACACAATTCCAACTGGACCAAAGATGAAACAACGTAACAATTTTAGAGGTAAAAATAAAAAATTTTATATTACCAGAATAGGGACGGCCTTTCCAAGCATATTGTCAACAGAGAAGCTGCACAGAAAAGACCGATGAATCCCACTGCTTAAAAACAACTCAGAAACCAGCCGCACGGCAAACGCTGCTCCCTCGTCAAAATGAAAAAGACAAAAGCTGGGAAAGTAGACTGGCCGCTCGCACCCCAAAGACACAGTATCCTCATAGAAAATGCTGTAAAGAAAACGTGGGTGAATGCTGTGAACCCCAAAAGGAACACCAGGGCTCTCAGGCCTACCAGAGAGACATCCCGTCTTTCAGAACGACAGGGACCCCTGCCCCCCCAGTGATAAGCCTCCTTTTTCCACACCCACCTGGACCCCAGGGCTCCGCCTCTCCAGGTAGCTGGCTTGGGCCCTGGGAGAGGACGGGCCCAGAAGACCCAGGTGGCCAGAGGGCAGAGTGCAGGGTAAAGGGACAGGCTGAGTGGCAACTGCTCCACCACAGTGACGGGGAAGCCACCGTGGCAGCCGCGGAGACAGCGGGAAGGGCTGAGCGCGGCGGAAGGGCTGGCGACGATGGGCCACCCGAGAGCCAGGCGGGCCTGAGGGTGCTGGGGACCGGCCGCCGTGGAGCTGGCGAAGAAACGGCCAGAGGCTGACAGAGCGGAAGGGGTGCGGTGCTGAGCCTCCCAGGAGGACGGGGGAAAGAAACGAGATCAACAAAGGGTGGGGACGGGGCGGGAAAGGAAAGTACGAAGCCGGTGATGGAGAACAGAGGGCTGGGGACGGACACGCGGCGGGCGTCATCGCAGCCTGAGACGGGAGGACGGGGCGATAAGCGAAGGGGTGGAGGGGAGGACGGAGGAGGGAGACTGACCGGGAGCAGGAGCTCGGCCTGGTCAGCGTGAGGTCGCGGGGAAGAGAGTGACCCCTGCGCCTCGTCGAGGAGAGGGACAGTGACGAGGACAGCGGAGGCGGCCGGTGGGAGCGGAGAAGGCGGGGTGTGGGGCTGGGCGGCCGCCAGCCCGGGGTCGCTGACTGTGCGTGGCCGGGGGGTTTGGGATCTTTTCAGGGGCCTAGCCTGGCTCCACTGTGTTCCCAGGTCTTCCATGTGCCTGCAGGGCCCCCCCAGAGTGTGCAGTTCCCACACCGGGCCAGCCCTCTGACCCGAGAGTGGCCCCAGCCTTGGGCAGGACACTTTCTTCCAGGGCAAAGCCACAGACTCCACCCCACCTGACGGACAGGTCCAGGCAGCACAGCTGTGCGGGGGAGGGGGCGTGCCAGCACAGCTGCCGAGGAGCCCGGAGTTCAGCCCCTCTTGCGAATGCTGCACCTGGAGTGGGGTCCCCAAGGCCCCTTCAGCTCCAGCCCCAGACCAGAGCCTGGTACCCCACCCCCCGCAGCCGGCCCCCCCAGCTCTCCCTAGGGGCTGCAGTCCGGCTCCCGCAGGCCACTCTGCGGTCTCTCCACACCCGAGCTCTCCGCTCTCAGACCTCGGTTCCTCTTGGTCTGGTCCTGGGCTGCCTCTTTTTCACGTAAAATAATTCTTTGGTGGCACCCCACGGCCCCCCAGATGTGGTGACATACAGAGGGTCTCTAAGCACCATGTTAGTTCAAAAACTGCTCCGGGGAAGTTAGGGAGCCAGGAGGGGAGGGCGGCATGAGGCTCGCACAGGTGAGAGCCTGGTGAGAAGGCGGTTGATTTGGGGTGTGCCAAGCCCTGTGCCAGGTGTCACCATGAGGACTCCACATTCCGATGGGCAGCTCCCAGGGCACGGATGCCTGGGGCACCACCCTGGGCCTGACACACTCTCCTCACTGGCTCAGAAGCCTTTGGAGAAAGAATAATGTTTCCTGGTAACCTCACTTGGTGTCCGTCTCAAGATGTACACGAGGTGGCAGCAGAGAAGAGTGTTTCTTTGCAAGTTCCACTTTGAAATGAGGCTCCAGACCCCGGCATGAAGCTCACCTTGAGATAAATCCTGTTTCAGGCCCTTCACACACCTCATCTCAGCCACTGCTCCCACTTGCCAGATGAGGCAGGGACAATTATTACCTCTCTTACACATATATTTAAACCGAAGGCTGATCCTAACACAGTTCTGAGTCCGGAACCAAGGCCTACGTGGGCCAGAAGAGCACACGGGACCCGGACGCGGAGTCACCCGAGCACCCTCGCAGCGCCGGGCCGAACTCGGTCGTACTATGGGAAGAAAATCTGCACATTACCTCATGGTCCCGCTTGCCGTGACCACTAAGCTGGTTTGGGGGTGGGGCTGGGCAGGCAGCTGAGGGTGGGGATGGGTGGGGAGGGGGGTGGCCTGGTCCCTCACAAGGGTACAACCAGCACCAGATCAGTGACGAGTCCCCACTTCTACACCCGCCCGTCCTCCAGCCTTTTACATCTGCTCTTCCCGAGTCCGGGGCACCGTCTGCTTCCGCCGTGTCCCCTCCTCTGAGGTCCCAGCTGCCAGGAGCTCCCGGTGGCTCAGGATGGAGCGTGTGGTGGCAGCTTCCCTGTGGGGGAGAGCCTGGGCCCAGACAGGTGCGGGGCCGACTCCTGGCCCCCTCTCCTAGCAGTGCGACTTCAGGCAAAGAGCTGGAAACTCAGTCCCCTCGTCTGACACATGGGGTGACCGACCGCTCCCTGTCAGGGGCCGTGAGGGCTCAGTGAGGTGGCGATGTCAGCTCCTGCCCCACACGTGACTGGCACCCACTCTCCTTCCCTCTCCCCTTCTCAGTCCTTCCTCTACCTTCTACGGGCAGACAAATCAGGAATTCAGCAAATAGTTTCATTTCAGTAGAATCACCGCGTAGCCTAAGTCCTCGAAGTGCTGACTGGGTCTGCCAGCTTCGTCCTCGGGAGGACCCTGACCACGCCCCTCTCTGGACCTCATGCCCCTCCCCTCCTCTCCACACTCACGGTCCTGCCTCCACCGGCCAGCGCCACCTCTCCCCAGCCCTCCCACCGCTCTCCCTGCTTCCTGTCCCTCTCTCGTCCAGCTGACCCCCACACTGTGACCAGCCTGGTCTTTCTAATTTAGGGATCTGATCTTGTCACTTCCTGTGCACAGAACTACCCTCGGTTCCCGCGGCCTAGGGAATCAAGGCTCTGTCACCGGCACAGCGTGGAGACTCTGTGCCACCCTGACGCCACAGTGCGGTCACAGTCCCCAGCTGTCAGCACACCCTGCCCGGCTGGAAGATGCCGAGGGCTGTAACAGACCGAGGCACCAGCACTGAGGCTGAGCCTAGATGCAGGAACCTGAATACAACAGATACTTTACTTAATAATAATGTATTAATATTCGTTCATTAACTGTAACAATTCTGTAAAAAACTAGAGGGGAGAAATTAAAAGTCAAATAAGAGAAGCCTATTCCATCAAACTGGAAATAGAGGAAATGGGTGATTTCCTAGTAAAAATACACATTAATATAATGGACCCTAAAATAAGGAAAATACAACAGATCAATTAGCCATCCAGGGACCTCCTCCCCTGCTGGCTCTCCGCTCCTTGTTCTGGGGTCTCCCTCCCCCGGACAGGGAAGGACAGGGACAGAGCTGATCAGCAGCTCCTCTGAGATCTGCCTCTGCCCAGTGACCCCAGCAGCCCCGCCCAGTGAGGATACCGTGGGGGGAGGGCGTCTCGGGGATTATTGACTCTGCTGTGTCAGCTAGGACTCTCTTCATTGCAAGGAACTGGACTCACTGAAGCAAAATTAATAATTTTATAAATGGTGGAATAAATTAATACTTGCAAGGAGCAAGTTTAAGAGTGGGTTTGGACCTGGCAGGCCCAGGGTCTCACTTTTCCGCAGTGGGACCCGATTCCTCTCCAGCCCTCCACCTACAGGCACCGTCCCTGCTGCTGGGGGTCCGGGGGAGGCCGCCAGCCAACGGCTACGGAGGCACTGAGGTCCTTGAACTCACAGCCCCTGAGCTGCCCACTCTGCCGCAGCACGGGCATGGGCTCGGCCCCCGCTCCGCCGGAATCCATGTGTCCCCTGGAGTCATGTGTCAAAGCACAGTGCCCAGGATGATGTATGAGGCGGCGAAGCCGTCGAGGGGTGACGAGTTCATGAGGGTGGAGCCCTCGTGAAGGAAGGAAACGGGCCACTGCCCCTCCTGTCACAGGCGGTTAAAGCAAAAAAAAAAAAAAACAAAAGGCCACTGGGAAGCAGACGTCCCCAGATGGTGAAGCTACGAGGGCCACGACCCTGGACCCGCAGCCCCAGCACCGTGAGGAACGAACCTTTGCTGTTGTAGCTGAGTCTGGGGCGTTCTGTGCAGCAGCCGGGCCTGACCAGGCGCCCCCACCGCCCCGCCGCCCCGCAGCCCCGGCCCATGAGGACACGCCCAGCCGGAGAGGGACAGCGAGACCATTCACGCCACGATTGTAAACAAGCCCTTAGATTTGGGGGCGATTTGTTACACAGGAGTAAATGACTAATACTCATGAACGTTCTACCAATTTCGCAGTTTGCAAATAACATCAGTTTAAATTAAACAAAAAACCTGAAAATGAAAAATACTAATGGCCCAGATGCCCGTTTAAAATAGCCCTGTCTCTCCGAGACTCTGGACTGGCACGACCAGCAGCCCGCGGGCGGCCGGTGACAGGCAGGAAGCCGTGGGACCACCTAGCTCCAGGTCCGTGGGTCGCGCCCGTCCTGTTAGGCTTCAGCCGCTGGCCTCTTCTTCACTCCCCCCAGGGGACTCGCGTCTCCCCTCCAGGCCCTTTCCCTGCGCCAACCTCCTCGACCGCGCAGACAGACCGTCCTGCGGGCCGCGTCCAGACGCCTGCGCGCGAGCATCAGCCTGAGCTCACAGGACCGGCCGAGTCGCTGCCTCTGGGGCCACGCGAGCTGCCCCGCAGGACCGGCTGCTGCCTCCCAGCAGGAAGCCCACACGTCCGGGACAGCGGAAGGACGTGGGGGCCGGATGTGAGGTGGACAGAGCTGCCCGGAGAGTCTCCGGCAGGTGGCGCGCGGGCCCCGCGTTGTCTGCGCTGGGAGGGGCCGAGGGCGCGACCTCCCCAGCAGCAGAGCTGGGGTTCCCCTGGGGGCATCGCCCCCACCACGCCCAGGAAGGGAGGCTCTCGAGCTGCCTGCTTCCCCATCATCTGCACCTGCGCCCTTTCCCTCGGGAATCCAGCCCTAAAGCGAAACACTCGGAGGGGGAAGGGTGGCCCCCAGCATCTCTGAAAGGGCTCTGTCCTGGGGTGCCGAGGGGACATCTGGGGGGTGCTAACGACATGAGCCTCCAACCTCACCATTGGAACAAGAATGGCCTCAAAAACGGGGGGCTGATGAGGTGCTGCCTGTGCCACCTCCCAGCCAGAGGGGAGCCTGCGCCCCGCCTCGAACCATGGGGGTCCCTCCCAGGGCCCCGCACTGACTGCAGGGAAGGAGAGGAGGGGGCTCCAGCACACTCGCCAGCCCCTCAACCCCTTTCCGCACCCCATGCAGGAACCCAGGTTTCATCAGTCCTGCGGCCTCCGACCTCCGACCTCCATGGCCCTTGGGACACCACAGGACACCACCCCGAGGGGAGGGCAGGGCTTCCTGCTAGCCCGGCCTGGCCTGTGGAGAGGGAGGTGTGAGGAGTGTCCGGCAACGTCAGGAGGAGGGCAGAGGGTGCGTGTGTGAGCGGGACAGTGGTCGTGGTGAAGGTATGGAAACCGAGGCCAGGCGGGCAGGAAGGGTGTGAGGACGGTGGCGGTCAGCCAGGGCGCCCCGTAACTGCTGAGCCTGCACCGGAGGCAGCAAGCCGAGGGACAGAGGACATGGCCAGAGGGAGGCTCGCTTGAAATCGGAGGTTAGGAGGTGTGCCGTCGTCGGAGCGGCTGAGGCCGGGGACAGCCTTGACGGCGGCTGACAGAGCCGTGGGAGGCGAGGTGGGCTGTGTGTGCAGCAGCCTCACCAAGGGCAGCAGCTGCGGTGCCGAGCGGAGCAGGACAGGACCCGACCCAGGGGCTTAGTCCTCAGCCGTCAGGAGAGAGGGTCGGCGCGTCTGTAGTCGACGGGCCAGGAAGGCTCACAGCGAAAACACCCAGGGGCCGGGGTGTGGGGAGGGACAGAAGCCACAAGCTGAGTGCAGCAAAGGGCACCCGTCCACCCAGCCAGGGCTGCACCCAGGAGACACGAAGGGCGGTCTCCCTTAGAGCTGGCCCTGAGCGTTGGTGTCACCTGCAGGGATGCAAAAGCAAGCCATGGCAAAGCCTGGGGCCCAGTGTCCTTACACGTCTGCCGGGGGACGCGGCTAGAGGGCCACCGAGTTAGAGCAGTGGAGGGTCCAGCAGAGCAGGGACCCAGGGCATGTGCAGATGGGTGCTCAGACTCGCCGGGGTGGTCTCGCACTTGCAGCCACGACCTCATTACACGATTTCTCCTGGATTTTTGGGCTCGTGAGTATACATAGGTGATGTCATCTTTGGGTTCCATGTCACATTAGCAAAGGGGTGCAGCCCAGTCGTGCTTGACAAGCGCCCGTGGTGAGCAGCTGTGTGTGTTCAGGACAGGGGTCTGGGGCCTGTGACAGACTCGAGACTAGGCAGAGGCAAGTGAGGGGCGGAGTAACAAGGGCTGTCACGGTTACCACGTACAAAGCCCACCCTGCGATTTGTCTGGGGTGGTGAAGTCAGTGCTGGATGAGGGGCTAGCTGAATCTCCGGGTCCTCAAGGTGAGCAGGACAGTCCCTGAGGATGCCAGCGGCCACCAGGTGGCAGCAGAGGACAGGAGGGTAAACTGGGACAACGGAGCCTAAGAATGGCTGGCTGGAGTAGCTCAGGTGTCACCCCCCCTGCTCCATTACTACATGGGCTGTGACCGTCTCCACCAGACCCTGGACTGCCCTGGGCTGGGCTGGGCTGGGCTGGGCCCCAGAAAGAAGCCTCATCTCAGACTGCAGCCCTTCTTCACTCCCTGCAGTGACACAGTAAGCCACCAGGCCTCCGGGGTGGCCCCACCCGTGCCCCTCCACCCCCCTCAGGGCCCCCTCCCAGCACCCAGGGCCCACAGGCCCCGGGAGGCCCCCACCCCTCTGCTGCCACACCTGCCCCAGCGGAGGGCTCCAGCCCAAATCCCCGGGCCCTGACCCATGGGCCCGACCCATGGGGCTCACTGAGCAGCGGGGGCCTCCCGCCCCCAGGGAAAGGCCTGGGGCATCTCAGCCCATCCCCTTCCCTACTGACCAGGCTCACAGTTGCCCCTCACCTGGGCCCCAAGCCCCTCACTGCTTGGTCTCTGCCCTCGCTGGCCCTGCCTGCCCTCTCACTGGCCAATCCTGATGGACAGGTCTGCCCTCCCCCCGACCCCCCGCAGGGCCGCCCGCAGGGCATAAAGCCGGCTGAGGCGGCTCCCCAGGGACGCGCCTACCATGAAGGGAAGCGGGACCCTCCTCTTGGTGGCCGTCACTTCGCTCTGTGCCTGTGGTGAGTCTGTGCGCTGGTAGCCCTCCCCGCACGCCCGGCCTCTGGGAGATGGGCCGGGCTTGGGCAGCTACACGTCCAGGCACTGCCGCCTGCAGTGACTGCTGTACACCTTCCCAGCACCCAGCCCTTCTCCGTCCCAGGACACAATGGACAGGCAACTACCCTGGGCTCCAACTCCAGTTCCCACCCCGCTGCACCCCACTGCACCCCAGCCCAGCCCGACCCCACCCCCCAGGCCCGACCCAGCCAACCTCACGCAGAGCCGGAGCGAAGGGGCTAACAGGAGGGGCCTGTGGGCAGGTGGAGCTGAGACGCCTGGCGGGTGAGGTGGGCACTGATGGGAAAAGTCTGGAGACCTCTGAGGCTGCAGCCCTCCCATCCTGGACCTCTCGCCCCCGTGATACAGGGCTCGCCACAGGCGAGGACAACAGTGACTTTTTCATGGAATTTCTGCAAACGCTGCTGGTGGGGTCCCCAGAAGAGCTCTACGAGGGGCCCCTGGGCAAGTATGAGGTCAACGCAGACGCCAAGGCAGCCCTGACTGAGCTCAAGTCCTGCATAGACGGCCTGCAGCCCATGCACAAGGCGGAGCTAGTCAAGCTGCTGGTACTGTGGGCAGGAGGGCACCCCACCACCAAAGGCCTGTAGCCCTAGCACGACCCACAGCCCTGCTCCCGCAGCCCCCCCACCCCGATACCCCACCTGCCTCAGCCAGCAGAGGTGGACACCCCAGACCTCACTGCCTACAGAGACCTCAGTCCTTCCACACACACATGCACGCACGGACACGCACGCATACGCATGCAGACACAGGCACGCACATGCACACGTACATGCAGACACAGGCACACACACGTACATGCAGACACAGGCACACACACGCACTGCATGTATGCACACACCTACGTGCACACACGCGCACACATGCACGCATACACACAGGCATACACACACGCTACTCCCTCAGCTGCTAGGAGGGAACTGGCTGCCATGTGTAGAGCCCACTGTCCCCAAAGAGGCTGACTTTACCCGATATGACTGTGGCTCTCTAGTACTGACCACCTATGTCTGCCTTCCAGGTGCAGGTGCTGGGCACTTAGGACAGTGCCTAGTGAACTCCGGATGTGGCTCTGAGTGGCCACAGGACCAGCTCCACAGCAGCTGTGGCCATGCCACCCACCACCGCTCCCCATGTGTGAATTTATCTTCGAATCGTTCAATTAATAAAGCGTCCTGCAGCTCAGGGTCTGGCTCCTGTGTCTCCCCACATTGAGGGACATGCGCACACACATGACACTCGCACATGTAAGTGCCCACACAGAGAGCAGACTCGCCAACGGAATCAGCCTGACGCCCGTGCAGGCAGGTGGGCGCAGCAAGACAAGCAGGCAGGGAGGCGCTCAGAGGGCGGTGGCGGGGCGGGGGGGGGCTGTCTGTGGTGGGAGGTGCGGGCAGCAGAGAGCCCTAGGAAGAGGAAGCGCCAGGCTGGGGGTTCCGAGACAACAAGCGCACACAACACACATATAGCAGGGGCGAGGGTTGGGAGCAATCTCTCTCCCCAAAGTCACCCAAGAAGAGTCTGCCTAGAAGACACGCCAACCCAACCCTGAGAGGGACAGAAAGGTAAGTGCGCCTGCTCACGGGGCCGGCACAGCCAGTGGTGCGCAGGACAGCGTGGGCCTCAAAGTTCCTGCTGCAACCAGCAGCTTCCCACGGTGACCTGCCAACCCCACCCTACCCCGCCCCACCCCCACCCGGGTCCCAGGGTCCTTTCCGGCAGAGTGGCCTCCGCCAGGGGCAGCTCTGTCCTCACCAGCTTCGCCATGGCCGCTTGGCTCTGGGTCACTTGGCCCTGCTGCCCGGTCCAGGCCCTCGCTGTCCCTCGTCCTGCTCTCTGTGCCTCGTGTCCCTCTCAGTGAGCAGCAGAGCCACACCCTGCCTACCCTCCAGGAGAGGCCATTGTCCCCATCACACAGACAGTGATCTAGAACCTACCACCGCACAGAGCCACATTCTAGAGCTCAGGAGCTGCAACCTCCCCAATTCTCAAAGCCCCTGGTGGCAGACAAGAGGGAGGGAGGCGCCTGGCTCTCTATGCTCCCTTCGCGGAACTGCCCGGCTCCACGGACAATGTGACAGGACCACCTCTGAGGAGGCTTGGCCCATAGGTTGCTCTGAGTGCGGCTCCTGGACTGAAGAGGTGAGGGTCCCCACAGAGGGTCGCCCACCCCCCACAGCCTTGGCCCTCACGTCTCTGAGAGGGAGGAACCCGGCCAGAACCCCTTAGGGCCAGGGAGGGTGGCCAGTGAGGGCAGAGGAGACAGCTCTTCCAGGCTTGTACACCAAGGTTGACGCTGTCCCCCGGGGACTGGTGAGGGCAGAAGAAAGCTGCTCCTCCGGGCAGAGGCCTAC